>NW_019154114.1:7054817-7232645 GCF_002288905.1 Enhydra lutris kenyoni
GGGATTATGGACATTGGGGAGGGTATGTGCTATGGTGAGTGCTGTGAAGTGTGTAAACCTGGCGATTCACAGACCTGTACCCCTGGGGATAAAAATATATGTTTATAAAAAAAATAAATAAAAGTTCATATTCAAATTTGAAAAAAAAAATGAGGATAATGTTTTCTGCCATTGTGGTTTGGTGTGAGTTAATAACATTCCTGGGACCCCCTGAATATTTGGGTGTGGGCCTGCATGTATCTAAAGTAAGCTCCCTGGCCACTCAAGGCTGGATCCATCATGGAGGAAGATGCTTCTTTCACAGAAATCCTTTGCGTTCCTGATGAGCCCCTCTTGCATATCAGACAGAGGCACTTTGTAGACCCCGTGTTTTTGAAACTCTCTCCCTATGTTAGATCTGAGAGGAAAAACCATTTAGCTCTTCAAATTATCTTTTCCCTTTCAAGTCCCCTCTGAATCTTTGTTTTTCCAGTGTCAATGAATATCCTTCCTGTGGGCATGTGCTTGTTTTAGTATTGAGTTCCTTCAGTTGTTTCACAATGGCTTCAAACTCATCTCCTTCAGGAAATTTCCATCAGACTCACTTTGTAAAGAGTGGAGGGTGTCACTGCATGGCTGCTTAAGGAAAGTTCATCCTGCTTCCACTTCTTCAGTTCCTGTTGTGTATTCCAGCAGCCTTTTACTGACTGTCCTATTGCTTAGCAGAGGCCCCTCAATGTAGGGTCAAGTGCTCCATTTTTAGAGTTGGGCTGCTGTCTTTATCTGTCTGTTTATCCTTCCATCCATCCATCATCTCTATCATTAATTTGTACCATTCTGTTTATCATTCTGTTATCTATAATCTGTAAACCATTTCTGTGTCATCTCTAACACCTACTTTTCTATCATTTGTCTGTTTTTCTATCTGTCATCTGGCTATCTGTTTACCCATCCATGCCTTGGGCATGTTATTTATCCTCTCAAGATCTCAGTTTCCTCATCTGTAAAATAAGATTAACAATAATGCCTCATGAGGATTAAATGATATACTACGTATGACATTTAGAATAATTTAGAATAATTCCTATCATATAGGAAGGCTCTATAGTATTACTCTTCAGTGCCTTACTTATTTTCATGACTTCCTTTTCTTCTTCCTTCTCCTGTATTCCAATCACAAGAGCAGGGCCATGCTTTCTCATTTGGGACTTTGCTCAAACCCTACTTTCAATCAAGTCCAAGTGTCAGTGGCAAAACAGCTGTTCTTTTCACCCCTTTTTCTCACACTCACTTCGTCATGAGGACTGATGCAAATAAATTTCAGCATATTTTACGGCTCCCTTTTCTATTTGTGGTTTGCTTCTTTCCCCTACTTTCTTTAATACTAGAGTTTCATGTGGTGGCCGGTTCAGTTTCTGCATTCTGGAACATGTGTTCAGAAGTAGGATTCTGAGTGTTTAGGTCATTGAAATAGTTTGTGGGTGGTGGAACAAAAGGAGGGTGATTCTGCCCACCTTCTAATTTCATATGGCCCATGAGCTAAGGATGGTTTTTATATTTTAAACTGTTGGAAGAAAATAAAAAAGAAGAAGAATTCATAGCATGGAGATTATGTAAAATTAAAATTTCGGTGTCCATAAAGTTTTATTGGAACACAGCTATGCCCATTTGTTTACACATTGCCTATGGTTGTTGTCACACATTATCACAGCAGAGTTCAATAGTTGGGACAGAGACAGAGTGGCTTGAAAAGCCTAAAATATTTACTGTCTGGCTCTTTACAGAAAACATTTGCTGACTGCTGACTTGGATTCTTGTGCTATGTAAGTAAACGCCATGATTTTAAAAACACCATACTCTGATATGAAAAGTAGGAGATTGAAAGCAGATGATTTTAAGGAGAGTTGTCTTTGTGGAGCTGTGGTCTCCCATTTTTGGTATTTCCTATTCTTGTTTGATGTATTTGACATATTGGATGGTGTGTGTGTTAAGTCAGTTTTCATAAAACTTTCCCGACGAGTCAGTTTCCCAACGCTCTGCCCAGCGGTGAGGCAGACCCTGTCATCTTGGAGTGCTGGGTTTCTCAGGACCCAGTCACTTTCCTCAGTGGTGAAGGCTTTGTTTCTTTGTGAGCTGCAGTAGCTCTAACTGAATTTTTTTGATGTTCAGCACCAGGCCTTTTGTGCCGAATATCTTCACACGTTTTAAAACAGTGCAATATCGGCCTTTTCAGCTTGCACACAGAAGGAACATATGCATTGTCTTTCTATTGGGGTGATTGACTTGTTCTTTAAATAAAACCACAGCCTTTGTTCTCAGTTCTCCACTCACTGCCATTTTCAAATTGTTTGTTCTTGTCTAAAATCACTTGTTTGTGCCAGTTACTCTGCAGTCTTGCAAACAATTAAGTGCAATGTTTACAATGTAAATTGACATGTATTTTGGAAAAATTCTGCAAAAACAAAGAAAGAAATCCAAATAACAAAATGGGGGAAAAAAATCAGGCAGTCCTTTATTTTGTACATAATGTGTTCCTGAAAACTTGTCCAAGAGTGGAACAGTTGACTCCCGCACTGTAAAATGGGGGGTTCTGTTTGCAGAGACTTTTTAAAAAAGGCCACAGAAGGCCTAATTCTGATCTGGACAGACTGTGCCTGCCTTGACTCATCAGAGCTGGGATGTGAGCAGTGGCATGCGTGAAGGAAGTGATAACACATGCTGGATTTTGGGGAAGTTGAGTCAGGCATCTACCTGGACTGTGGTTGATGGTCAGGCAGGCCCCTAACCTGGAGCCTCTATATATGGATGTGTTAGGTCCCTGCAGTAAATGTGTGGGGAAAGGTGGAGTTTTCCCCTTAATTCTCCTACCATATATATATATGTATATATATATATATATATTTTATTTGAGAGAGAGAAAAAGCGAGTGCACGAACATGTGACCAAGGTAGGGGAAGGACAGACAGAGACGAAAGAGATAATCTCAAGTAGACTCCCCACTGAGTGTGGAGCCTGACATGGGGCTTGATCTCCCAATCCTGAACTCGTGACCTGAGCTGAAATCAAGAGTTGGACACTTAACCAGACTTAGCCACCCAGGCGCCCTAGCTCTCCTACTATATTACTAGTAGTATGGGTTCTTGCCTAGCTCCCTCCTGTGTATACACACACATGTGCACGCACATGCACACACACACACACACACATACACACCTGTCATTAGACTGCTTCCAAAGGGAGAACCATGGTGAAGTAGGAGGGGTCAGATGTTAAGACAGGGTGGACACAGGCTGGACCCTGTACCCTAGCAAAAAAACTGACTCCAGGTGTCTGGCTTCTGGCCAGGCGTTGTTTACCTGCTGAGCTTGCCCATTGCAATGGCAGCTCTTTGAGCCTAAGGTTGGAGGGATGCTTCCTCCCTGCCAAGGTCCCATGCAAGCCCTGTCCTGGTAGCTCTCTAAGGACCTGCACTCCCTTAGCCACTTCCCTTGGTGTCAGCAAGCATCAGGCAGTGCCATTATGGGGGGCTTTCAATCATATTTCTTCATAAAAATTACAAAAGTTCACAGAACTGGATTGCAAGCTATACACTAAATACTGATGTGCAAAGAAAATGTAGTTTTTTTAAAATGTTCTGTAACAGATCTCCTCTTCCCTGGTTAGCCCCCAAAGTGCTCAGTATCAAGGAAAAATAAGATTTGGTTTGATTTGACAAGTTAAACACCTTCTTCAGGAAAGGTCTCTTTAGGATAAGTATTAGTCTTTTGTAGTTCTTCCTCTGCTTCTATTGTTCTCCAAGAGAGCCCTTGGGTGGGTGGGAGAGGAATCTTAAGTCATGGTAGGCGGTTACCTCTTGTATGTGGGTCCCTGTACTATCCATTGGATCCTCTTGTGGCCACGCCATGCCCTCGGTCTGTGTGGTTGTGAGGTGCTGGCGGGGGGCGGGGGGACAGAAGTTTATGGCTCTGAAATCTTGGTGCCTTCTCTCTCAGCTTGGTGGTGCCAGGAATCCTCCCAGCCAGCTCAGGCCCCCCCTGACTCTTGAGTGTCTCTCATCATTCCTGATCTGGGACATCTCCCCTGTAGTTTGCGGTTCTCACGGTTCTCAGGATTACTCTATCCCTGCTGTGAGCATCCGCTCCCTTATAAGCCAATCACCTATCATCTGGGTCTTTCCACATGGCACCCAGCAGCTAATAGATGCTTGCTGTGTAAAGGGATGCTGGCAAGCTAAGTGCAGGCTTTCCCTGTGCCAATCTTGCCATGCCCCCAATTGGACTGTGCTGTGGATACCCCAGGTTGGTACAGGGTGGGGAGGAGTCAACTTCTGATGTAGTTATTACAGACTCCGAGCACCTGATGTGAGGGAAGTCTTTTCTCGGTTTACTTTTTCCCTTTAATGTATTTCACTTGCCTTTCCCCCTCCAGGATTCTAGCTGAGAGAATGGAGGACATGCAGTTTTTACCACCTGCTTTCATGTTGCTTGTCCTGGTATCCTATCCTTTCCCCTGGGATAGAAGGGATAAGCATTCTCTTTCTTCCTTTCCTTTGATGGGAATATTTTTGTCCATCGGGCCTCCCACTTCCCTAACTGTTACTCCCTTCCCCCAACCCATCTCTACCCCCTAAAACTAGAAGAGTAAAACAGTTGCCAAGGGACATGATTTATGGTGAGAATAAATGGCAATCACATTGGTTTACTCTTTTCAAAATGCTGTCTTAGGTTTAAACCTCAATTTATGATATGAAAGGCAGTTTAGAGGTACATTATATAATGGCGCCCAGCTCAGGGTGTATGGGAATTGACATGGAATAGGTGAAAACCACACTGTCCTGTAGCCTGTGTAGGCTCATTAGTTGGTGAAGACACAAAATGCTTCTGTCCTTGAATGAGATGTAGGGCCCAACACAGTCTGGAACACAGGGAACATTAGATCCTCTGTTGTCAAATGATGTTTCTAGAAGGTTCCTATATCAAGGGGAATTGTTATTGTTGAGAATAAGCCAGCCAATTCCTGGATATCAGGCCAGGGAAAATTACATTGTGTGTCCAACTGAAATTAGGTGGGAGTGAGTACCCAGATCATCCTTAAAGGAAAGAGAGTCACATTATTTTTAGCTGAGGAGTATCAGTGGCCTATTTGAGTGACAGCCCCACTGCCTTTCTTTCATTTGTTGGTGGGGGGCATTTTTGGGGCTGGGGAAAATGTGTCTCTTAGCAGTGAGAGGGCAGGAGCAGATTTTGTAGTTACCTTCTCTGTTTTCTTCTCTTCACTGGTCTCCTTCTGTCTTCATGCCATTTCCATCCCTTAGAGCCTTATTAGTAACCATACTATACTGTTTGTAGTACACAGTACATACTACTGTTGTAGTACACAGTCCCTCATTCATGTATTGAGTGCCTGCTGTGTGCCAGATACTGGGCTAGGTGGTGGAGGGACAAAGATTAAGTTCCTGTTCCACTCAGATGGTTAGACAAGAGAACTGACTTGTGCGAAATGGGATTTGAGGAAGTTGTTGGTTGTGAGAGGAAGATGTCTTGGGGAATGGAGAGGAGGTAGAAAATGGGGAAGAGAAGGGACAGGGAAAATGTCCTGTGCAAGACTAGCGGGAAGTGCCTGGTACACCACACCTCTCCCTCAGAGGTTAGTTTGGATCACAGTTTCCAAGGTTAGGGTTAGGGTGATGGAAATGGCTGCAGTTATTAACTCACTTAGCAGATTACAGAGCGGCAGCATGTCTCCTTGGGACTAGTCTGCTGTGAGAAGGGAGTAAGGTTCTTGGGTGCTGATGGGCTGTTTCTGTGCTATGGGTGCACGTTCCCTCTTCCTTGACACAGAGAAGTGAGGAGAGCTTTAATCCTATAAATTAATTGGGCACCTGAGTGGCTCAGTTGGTTAAGTGACTGCCTTCGGCTCAGGTCATGATCCCGGTGTCATGGGATCGAGTCCCACATCGGGCTCCCTGCTCAGTGGGGAGCCTGCTTCTCCCTCTCTCTCTGCTGCTCCTCCCCCTGCTTGTGCTCTCCCTCTTGCTCTCTGTCAAATAAATAAATAAAATCTTTTTAAAATCCTGTAAATTAATTATGATGGACTCCAGACAGGTTCACAAGGACAGACATTAAAAATACCTTGAACATTTCATTCAATTTAACTATATATATGTATGTATTCCATTTGGCTGCAATTTTAACAGTTATTTTCATTCATAGTGATTTCTTAGGTAGGTTCAGGCAAGGATTACCTTCTAAACTGTCAGTTTCTCATATATTCTTGTGCAACCTGAAAGGTTCTGAAAATGAATTCAAAATACTCCAGAGCATATTTTTAATTCACTGTCCATGCAAACCTAAATTTTTCTCTGCTTTCATACCAATATACCCTGCACCAGCCAGCTCAGCACGGGAAGCTCCAGGCATCTCCAACATAATAGCCATTGTCTATGAGTAGTGTTGTTTCTCATGCGTGTTCCTGATTGAAATTTGTTCTGGTAACTTTCTCATCTGTTTCTGAGACCCTGATGCTTCCTTGGTCTTCCAGGTTTGGGATTTGAGCTTTAGGTTTTCCCTGCGAACTTGAACCTAAACTGCTCCTTCAAGAAAATGGAGCATTATAAGAAGCTTCTTATTAAACCTCTGGTTTCAGAGAACTCCAATCCATTCCTGACCTGCCAGTGCACACCATCCATATGAACACACACATGTGTGCATTCACACACACACACAGGCATACGTCACACACATACACACATTTGTACACACACGGTTGTAAAAGTTGACCTGCAGGACTTGACCAAAACACACACTGTTCTCGTCTCCCTTTTATACAGCTGGATGTTTGGAAACATCTTCAATGAGACTAGAAAAGACCACTTGTAGGTGACAGCTGGCATTCAAATAGGAAACTCCCCACTTCAGTAGCATTTCACACTTGCCAAAACTCTTTCAGACTCATTATGTCTCTTAGTTATCTCGAAGCTGTATTAGGATCTACTAGAGTTGTTTTCTCTATTTGCTATGTACCTAATTTTATTAGAGTCCATTAAAAATGACAGAAGATATGCTCATATCAAAAATCTTTCATCTGCCTTTTTTTTCTGAAAGAATAGAGAAAACTGCACAGCAGAGCTATGGCATATATTAGCTACAGCTCTGGACAGTTCAACCCCAAAACAGGAAAAGCATGGTGTAAGTCCCAATGGAAGAAAGACCTTCTGGGCCAATTTGGAGTACTGCATTACATTAGTAATTTACCAAATTCAGTCAAAATCTGACAACACTCACATAATTCTAGTGCAACAAACACCCAGTGTCAAGTGGTCAAATTGAAATGGAGGCTTGGAAATGCTAAATAGCTGAGCATGTCATGTTTAAGTGCATGTGACATTGACACTGGGGCTTTATTTTTTTTTTTTTAATCTTTTTATGAACATATAGTGTATTATTAGCCCCAGGGGTACAGGTCTCTGAATCACCAGGTTTACACACTCCACAGCACTCGCCATAACACATACCCTCCCCAATGTCCATAACCCCACCACCTTCTCCCTACACCCCTCCCCCTGTCCCCCCTCAGTTTGTTTTGTGACATTAAGAGTCTCTTTTGGTTTGTCTCCCTCCCGATCCCATCTTGTTTCATTTATTCTTTTCCTACTCCCCTAGCCCCCCCGCCCCCGGTGCATCTCCACTTCCTCATATCAGGGAGATCATATGATAGTTGTCTTTCTCCAATTGACTTATTTCGCTAAGCATGATACCCTCTAGTTCCATCCACGTCGTCGCAAATGGCAATATTTCATTTCTTTTGATGGCTGCATAGTATTCCATTGTGTATATATACCACATCTTCTTTATCCATTCGTCTGTTGATGGACATCTAGGTTCTTTCCATAGTTTGGCTATTGTGGACATTGCTGCTATAAACATTCGGGTGCACGTGCCCCTTCGGATCACTACGTTTGTATCTTTAGGGTAAGTACCCAGCAGTGCAATTGCTGGGTCATAGGGTAGTTCTATTTTCAACATTTTAAGGAACCTCCATGCTGTTTTCCAGAGTGGTTGCACCAGCTTGCATTCCCACCAACAGTGTAGGAGGGTTCCCCTTTCTCCGCATCCTCGCCAGCATCTGTCATTTCCTGACTTGTTAATTTTAGCCATTCTGACTGGTGTGAGGTGGTATCTCATTGTGGTTTTGATTTGTATTTCCCTGATACCGGTGATGTGGAGCGTTTTTTCATGTGTCTGTTGACCATCTGGATGTCTTCTTTGCAGAAATGTCTGTTCATGTCCTCTGCCCATTTCTTGATTGGATTATTTGTTCTTTGGGTGTTGCGTTTGCTAAGCTCTTTATAGATTTTGGATACTAGCCCTTTACCTGATATGTCATTTGCAAGTATCTTCTCCCATTCTGTCAGTTGTCTTTTGGTTTTGTTAACTGTTTCCTTTGCTGTGCAAAAGCTTTTGATCTTGATGAAGTCCCAATAGTTCATTTTTGTCCTTGCTTCCCTTGGCTTTGGCATTGTTCCTAGGAAGAAGCTGCTGCGGCTGAGGTTGAAGAGGTTGTTGCCTGTGTTCTCCTCAAGGATTTTGATGGATTCCTTTCTCACATTGAGGTCCTTCATCCATTTTGAGTCTATTTTCATGTGTGGTGTAAGGAAATGGTCCAATTTCATTTTTCTGCATGTGGCTGTCCATTTTTCCCAACACCATTTGTTGAAGAGGCTGTCTTTTTTCCATTGGCCATTCTTTCCTGCTTTGTCGAAGATTAGTTGACCATGAGTTGAGGGTCTTTTTCTGGGCTTTCTATTCTGTTCCATTGATCCATGTGTCTGTTTTTGTGCCAGTACGACACTGGGGCTTTATGGACAGGTTTTATCCCTACACCATTGTTGAAAGAGAAATAATAATTTTTTAGAAATAGCAGGATAAACATAATTCAGCCCATGTGTGCATGTTTCCAAGAATTCTTGTGCCCATTGTGACTCTAGAGCCTGGGGATGGATTGCTGCTTGAAGAAAGTTGAAGAGATTTGAAAAGCAAAACACTATTAAAGTATTTCAAATGGTTTGTGTCGCTTTATCCCAACACTTCTATTTTCCAGCATTCCAGAATTTTTTTTTTTTTTTAAACCTAAGTAGTTGAATGGGTCTTGGGCATGGAATGGAACATCACAACATCATAACATGTTGGCCCCAAAGTAATCATCATCAGGGGGTACCTGGCTGTCTCAGGCAGTAGAGCATGCAACTCTTGATTTTGGGGTTGTGAGTTCAAGCCCCATGTTGAGGATAGAACTTACTTAAAAAAAAGGCAATCATCATGTTGGTTTGATGAAGCTCAAAGAACTGAACTTGAGTATATGAAATTCAGGTTTATAGGGATATTGTACCAGGTAGGTTGAGCTAGATCAAACCACCAATCTGTAGACATCAACACAAGTTTAGTTCTCACTCATGTTTACTTGTTGTACTAGATAGCTTAAACAACAGGAATTTATTTTCTCATGGTTCTGAAGATTGGAAGTCCATGATCAAGTTGCCGGTATGGTCAGGTTCTGATGACAGCACTCATCCTGGTTTGTAGATAGCTGCTGTCTTCTTGCTGTATCCTCACACAGGGTAAGAAGAAATCATCTCTCTGTGTCTTTTCTTATGAGTGCTAGACCCCATTCATGAGGGCTCCAGTCTCACGACCCATTTACCCCTTAAAGGCCTCATCTCCAAATAGTATCACATTTAGCATTAGGGTTTCAATATATGAATTTGGGGGAGAGCACAAACATTCAGTCTGTAGCACACCTACAGTCCCTTACATGTGGGCAATGAGCTTCTGTACATTGTCATTCCTAGACCTGGTCTGTTAGAAGCCTCATTTTGATGTGTGAGCTTCAACAGTCTTAGCAGCAGGGAAGAGAGAGACTGTGTTAAGCCATGAATGCTTAAAATGTATGCTTTAATGTGACCAGTTAATGCCGTTCATACCTCAATGGTTAAAGCAAGTTGTGCTGCCACTCAGGAGTTCAAGTAGGTGGAGAATTGTGATCCTGCCACACTTCTAGAACATGTGCTGGATGTTGGTTGATAGTGTCAATGGCTACCACAGTTACAATTAAGGATCATTTGTTTTTTATTCTCTCTTACCTTAGGAAACAATTCTTACCTTCTTGAATCCTGAATCCATCCCACTTAAAGTATGCTTTCTCCCTACAAAAAATGAGCATGTTAAATAACCTATTTCTGTATGTAAGAACCTCATTTCGAATTGATTCAGCCTACTAATATTAGTTCTATTAGTTTTTTCTATTGTAGGCATTCTATTAACTGCTATCCTCAAGTTGCTTACTGTCTAATTAATTGGGTGACAGACAAATGCTAGCAGTATAATAAGATAACTAGTCCTCTGCAGATGGGTTCTATATAAAATGAAAGTAGTGGAGGAGGTGCTTTTAAGTCTCTCTGGGGACACTGTCGTGAGAGAGTCTACTTATATTGAAAGGAAGTTTTTTGTGCTCTCTTGTGTTTCTTGTGCTCTCCTCTCTTCTTCTGGCCTGAACATTATTTTTATGTTTGAGTGAAAGCTTTCATGTCCTTGAAATTAATACTGTTCTACTTTCCTCCATCTTTTCTATGCAAAGTGAGCATGATTCTTTTTATTTCTATGGGTTGAATTTCTTTTCCTTTGTGGCCCTTTGGAATCCTAACTTGCTCCCAAACCAGATGTGGAGAAAGTGATGAGAGCACAAGAAATAATGCACATTTGGTCAAAGACTAAGCTGATTGGAAAAAAACCCTTGACTACCCCAAGGGAAAATGGGAAATTAAGCATAGTTTTCTTGACTACCTGGAGGGAATGAGCTCTCACATTATATCTCTCATATTAGAGCTGAAGCTACCCCAAAGCTGGAGGGGGAGTCCTCTTTTTATTCTTACAGTTTCCTTCTAGATCCCTCAAGCAAACCAGACTAAGGAAATTGTATACCATTTCACATCCCCATCTTATTGGAATCCTCTCTGGGAGTACTTAGTCCTTCGGCTTCTCCAGTAATGCAGAAGCTGCTTCAGATACCATTTTTGTTTGTTTTGTTTTTGGTAGCAGGGGAGTCATAACATAGAGTTGCACCATTTGCTACTACAATACCTTTTTCAGTCATTTCTGAGGGCAGTCTTCCTCTACTTTTTTTTTTTTTTTTGTCTTCAAGTAGTCTGCAAAATGTAGCACAGTTTATGTTTGTTCATTGTTAAATGTAATACCTGTGGCCAGACTTATTGGGGAAAATGCTTCTTCCCTGCTGCTGATGTTCTCTTCCATGAGAAGAGGTGTTTGCTAGTATAACTCTTGGCTTTACCCTGATCCAGTAGACATAGATTTGACTGAGTGGTAAATCTGGGGAGACAGAAAAAGGCATTTGCTCAACTGTGCACTTCTTCCTACCCTCCTTTCAGGAGCACTTGATATCTGACTCTCTGGGAAACAGTTCACCTAATTGTGGAGTTCATGTATCAGACTCGGCTCTGTGTCCTTCAGTTTGGCCTTTTTCCTTAGTAAAGGTGATATCCACATATAGTGATCCAAAGGGACACCTGCACCCCAATGTCTATACATCAATGTCCACAGTAGCCAAACTGTGGAAAGAGTCCAGATGTCCATTGGCAGATGAATGGATAAAGAAGATGTGGTATATGTATACGATAGAATATTACTCAGCTATCAAAAAATGAGATCTTGTCATTTGCAATGATGTGGATGGAACCAAAGGGTATTATGCTAAATGAAATAACTCAATCAGAGAAAGACAGTTATCATATGATTTCATTCATGTGGAATTTAGGAAACAAAACAGGGGCATAGGGCAAGGGAGGGAAAAATAAGATGAAATCAAAGAGGGTAACCATAGGAGACTCTTTCTAAAAAATTTAAATTCAATTAATTAACATCCAGTATATTATTAGTTTCAGTGGTAGAGTTCATCAGTCTTATGTAACACCCAGTGCTTTTTACATCACATGCCCCCCTTAATGTCCATCACCCAATTACTCCATCCCCTGACCCCTTTTCCTCTCCAGCAACCCTCAGTTTGTTTCCTATACCATAGGAGACTCTTAACCATAGGATACAAATTGAGGGGTGCTGGACAGGAGGTGGGTGGGGAGATGGGGTAACTGAGTGATGGCATGTGATATAATGAAAACTGGTTTACATAAAATGATGCATTGCTGAACTCTAGCTCTGACATTAATAATATACTGGATGTTAATTAATTTCATTTAAATTAAATTAAATTACAAAAAATAAAGGTGATATCCAGACCTTTGTCTATCACTCTTGTTTTTCCATTGATAGAAGCTGAGTGACGAGGGGTGTTATTTATTGAACCCCAGTGACACCAGGAAATTTAAAAATGCAATTCATGACAAACACTGGATAGTTAGTACCTTGGGTGAATGAGTGGAGTAATCCAGGCAATCTAGAATCAGCCCTGTTCCTGGAATCCTCTAGAGGTTCTCCTTGGCCTTTTCTTCAGAAAAACTTCTCCAGTGACTCAGACTCACCACTGATCTCTCTTACTCCCTTTTTCTAGAGCACATTATAATAGACTATATGGCACATTATAATATAATTTGCTGAATTTCCTGGAGTCTCAGTTTCTTCATTTTATTTTATTTTTTTCTTCATTTTAAATCACAGTACTTTCTCACTATTTTGGGGGGAGGGTGATTGAAATTCTATACATACACACATTCACACATATATAGCTTACTTACTATTCTTATAATATTTGTATTTTTGCATAAGTTTATGTGTTTTGATTAAGATCCTGAGCTGCTGCTGCCTTTTTTTTTTTTTTTTTAAAGAGAGAGCGCATGTGCTTATGTGGGGTGGGGGGAGGGGCACAGACAAAGGGAGAGAGAGAATCTCAAGCAGTCTCCATGCTCAGCACGGAGCCCGACACGGGGATTTCATGACTCTGAGATCATGACCTGAGCTGAAGTCAAGATGCTTGACTTCATTGGATGCTTAAGCAACTGAGCCACCTGGACACCCCAAGATCCTGAGCTTCTTAAGGACAGGACCTATGCTTTATATTTCTTTTCCCATCTTTCAATGAATTGGTAACCAATTCTGAATAAAGTATTGAGAGACACTCTAGAAGCCTATATAAAACTGATCTAAACTTATTTTTGAGAACTTCTGAAAGCCTAGTTTGGGCAGGAAATATTCCCATTCCATTATATTTTCTTTGTGTAAGCCTGCATTAGATATTCACTTAGATAATCAGATACTAAGTTTCACTGTCAAACAGCCTGCTTTCTTACTCCAAAACTCTCCCCAAATCTCTAACACTTAATATCAGACACTGTACTAGAGAAAATTTGTGAGAAAAAATATTTAGCAGTATTCCTCAAAGAAATGACAGATGTGTATATGAATTTTTAACATGTAATACCAGTGTGTGAACAAATAGTAAAGAAAAAAAAAAACAATACTGGCTAAAAAAGGACCTTGCTTAAAATAATTCCCTTTATTACACATTTGGCCTCAAAATATGCTTCTTGAATATACTGTATGTCATATGCTCATTTCAATCTTCTTCATTCCATAGTCTTAAGGAATAGGCACCTATGGGCTCTTTATGCCATTTCTTAAACTATTAGATTAGCATTTCTTGTAAAATAAGTGTAGGTGCTTATGTCCAAAAAGCCCCAAGTAAACTGGAAGTCTGCGAGAACTGAGGGTAGTCTCAGCATACCTCAGAGACCCAGCAGGTTGGTACCATCTGGAATGAAAATGAATGGCTTCAAGAATGCTACAAAGCCTATGACACTGCCGTCAGGGAGGGTCAGTCCTGGCCAGATGGAAAAAATGGATGCCCAACTGCTTATCCCCGTCCCTGAAGGAAGGTCTCCTATAAGGAAACTTCCTCCCTCCCTCCTACTTCCTACCCAATTTCCCCTTGGCCTCCTCCTCTTTCTACCTTCCCCCCTCTCCCGTGGGTGCAAGGAGCAAGGAGTTGAAAACAGTCCTTCTTGGTGGGAGAGTTTTACAAGAGAAAGTTGTGGGATTGCCAATTATTTTATAATTAGGTATTAGATTAACTGTCTTTGTGAGGGAGAGAAAGCCAGGAGTGAATTTTCAAGAAGCTGTGAAGTCTGTATCGCCGTGCTGGGAAAGCACTTTGCGTTACTGTTAATAGGCGTCATGTAGATGAATCTCCAAGTGCTGCACACACTCATCTGCCGAAACCTCACTCTTCCAGCTGTCATTTTGCCCATTCCCATCTGTTTCTTATGCTCTAATAAACGATTGCACTAATTTATTTAGCACCTCTCATCAGAGCCCCCAGGGCTGCTCCAACCCTGCAGGGATTCTTGCCAATGTGTGATGACCTCGGAGTGGACACATGGCCTGCTGCTTCTGGACGTCAGTACCAGACTCTGAAATAGGACTTTGCCTTCAGGGATGCTCACCATCAATGGTGTGATTTTTCCATTGCCCTTTTCAAATCCCTTTAGCCTTGAGAATGGAAAATTTGGCCCATTTCTCCTGGGCTGTGACTACCCTGGGAATTGCTTGCCTGCAGAGTCTATAATGTTTGTATATATTTATGGTTCTTTTGAAAATGTTTATTAGACTTCTGGTGGGTCTTTTGGAGGTAACAGAAAGAAAAGAGAAATATATATAACATTTGCCTTCTTGAAGAGAATGTCAGTCTTTGGGCTAGTTACTGGTTTGTCAGATGTCCAGATCCGTTTCTTCAGCGCTTAGAGATGGTGGGCCTGAGAGCAGTGAGTGCAGTGTGAGTTGGCTGTCTTGTCCCTGACTGATTTCTTTTAGACTTTGAGCCTTTCGGGCTACAGTTCTTAGCATATTAAATGATTGGCTGGGAAGTTATCTCTTGCAGTATTTAACAGAAATTTGGCATACAGGATTTGTGATGCAGTGAGACCATCAATTTAAGAAGTTAAAAACATTTGTTTATTTCTCATCAACTGATGCTTTGAATTTAGAATTTTTGAGCCAAGAGCAATTTGTTGATGTTGACAGTTTGTGGAAGATAGAAGAAGAGAGGCAAATAAATGCCTGAATGCTCTAAAAACTAAGTCAGGTGGGGTGCCTGCATGGCTCAGTTGGTTGAGCATCTGCCTTCGGCTTAGGGTATGATCCGGGGTCCTGGGATTGAGTCCCATGTTGGGCTCCCTGCTCAGTGGAGAGTCTGCTTCTTCCTTTCCCTCTGCCCCTTCTCCTTACTTGTGCTCGCTCTCTCTGAAATAAATAAATAAAATCTTAAAAAACAACAACAACGAAATCAGGGAATCCCAGACATGGGATTTTTTTTTTTTTTTAAATAGGAAATGGAAACAAAATCTAAGGGTTTGTGTGGGAGGAATTGAAGGGATGGAGATTTACTTCTTGTGTATCCACGGGTTTCTAGCTTGCCACATCTAACCCTTTCCTCTTCTGACAGTTCTGAAGATATTTTGAAAGAAAATAGCTTTCTGATACTATTTTGGAGAAATTAAGAAAAGGAGATTTGCTTTATGAAGTTCAATACAGTGTTCCTCAAAGTATGCCTCAAGCAACTCTGGCCTGACAGGGTGTTGGAAAAGGAGTGTGTGATCAAATAAATTTGAGACATATAGCATGTATTTTTCTATCTCCTGGAGATTTAAAAGGCATATAGTATATTTCAAGGCTCTGATAAGTCTTGCAGTAAATAAGCTAGTCCATCTTTGTTTATCCAGTGTTTTTAAACTTATATGAGTACAGTATTTTTGCTTGTTTATTTTCTGGACCACATCTGTTTGTGATTCTTTTCAGGGAACAAATTTTGGGAGATGCCAGTGTACAATGAACTTTCCTGGAGTACACTGTTCTGCAAAATAAAATATGCCTGAATGCATGGACCTTGTCTAGTGTGATACTGTAATCTCTATGATGTCCCCTTTCCCTTTTGTGATTCTTTCACTCGGTCAGAGCATTTCCTGAAAGATAAGCTCAAACTTCCTTCTTCCAGGTACCAGAGGCAGTAGATACCAGCATAATTTTCTTCTTGTCTCATGATTTCAAATTCTGGTCATCATTTTAGATCAGGACTCAGCAAATGTTTTGTGCAAAGGGCCAGATAGTGAATATTTTTAGTTTGCAGCCTAATGGTCTTTGTAGCAACTACCTAATTTTGCCATTGCAGTGTGAGAGCAGCCACAGGCACTGTAAATGAATAGGCATGATTGTCTCCCAGTATAACTTTATTTTCATCAACAGGTAGTGGCAGAACTTAGCCAACCACTATCCCAGACTCTTCAGAGGTGATCTCCTTCTTGAAGACATTGTTGAAGTTCCTGGCACTATTCCCACATTAGCTTGGACTTTCGCTTAGCGCTTACTTTTATTCTTTCTGGTTGTGGTATCTGCCGTCTGTCATTTATGTTATTCTGAGGGACAAAGGATACAGAGGTGGCCTTATGTCCACCTCTCATCTCTCACAGCAGGCTTTTCCTTCTTCCTTGCACTTTGGTTCCTCAAACATGCTGTGCTCACTATCTTTGAGCATCCAGTTCCCCCTGCCTACACCACCCTTCTCCCTATTTCTCCCTGTCTAATTAGCTCCTACTTTGCCACAAGGTCTTAGCCTACTCATGCTTTTCTTGAACTCATGGATTTGTTCAAACTCCCCCATTGTAAGAACTCAAAGCTTCATGCATCTCATAGACCTTGGCTCAAATGAAATTTCCTGTTTACTTTTTTTTTTTTGAGTGTAAATCTTTTTTTTTTTAATTTTATTTTTTATAAACATATAATATATTTTTATCCCCAGGGGTACAGGTCTGTGAATCGCCAGGTTTACACACTTCACAGCACTCACCATAGCACATACCCTCCCCAATGTCCATAACCCCACCTCCCCTCCCAACCCCCTCCCCCCATCAACCCTCAGTTTGTTTTGTGAGATTGAGAGTCACTTATGGTTTGTCCTGTTTACTTTTAAAATGAGACGATTTAGGGGTGCCTGGGTAGCTCATTCATTAAGCATCTGCCTTCAGCTAAGGTCATGATCCCCGGGGTCTTGGGATCGAGCCCCTCATCAGACTCCCTGGTCAGTGGGAAGCCTGTTTCTCCCTCTGTGGCCCCCCCCCCCACCCCCCCTTGTGTTCCCTTTCTCGCTGTCTCTTTGTCAAAAAAACGAAAAAAAAAAAAAATAAAATGAGATGATTCATAGCTGGGTGTTTTTTTTTTTTTTTTCCCCACTAAGCTCTGTGCTCCATAAGTATAGGAATTAGGCATTGTTTTGCTCACTGTTATATCCCTAGCACATGGCTTGGTGCCTAACGTATAGTAAGTGCTCAATAAAATCTTATGGAGAGAATGAATATGTGAACTAATGCTTACATGATTGAACCCATTCCATTGTTCATTTACCCCTGGCTCATTGTTTTGTCCAAGAACTTGCAAGGGATGCTTAATAAAGATTTTAAGGAATAAAAATTAATGACTACTGTTACTCTCAAAATATAAAAGTGACATAGACTCCCTTTGGCATCAGTTAGAAATTTATAAGTTATGCCTCATGCCACATTATGGCACCTTCATCCAAATATTTGATTTCTTTTCAAGTTGAACTCAAGGAACAACTGCCAGGCATAGACTTTACAGTAAATGACAGCGATTCTTTTCTGCTTAGGGAACTTTCAGTATCTACGCTGAGCAGAACTCAACTGGACATGAGCACCTAAAAATAAAGTGTTATAATGTCCTTTAGTATTTTTTTTTAATGAGAAAAAAGATAGCAATAGTGCCTTTTCAGTGACAGCTGACCTGAGAAAAGCAAGCAAGTGGAAAATTCTGAGTTAAGATGCAATTGTGTTATTAATTGTGTTTTAAGGTCGTTTGCAAAAGTCATAACATGATGAATTTGGGATGAATAGTTGCTTTTCCTTTGAAACTCAGGCTTCTTAGCTGGCAGAAACTTAATGTGGCTGAACTGTAGTGCATTTCCTGGAGAAGAAAGCCTCCGGCCTGGGGTGGAACTGTGAAGGGAGATCAGAGCCCCAGTTCTGTGTTCTCATTCCTAGCCCCTCCCCTGATGTAAACAACCTTCAAAGAGAAAGAAAACAGATGCTTGAGGGACACTGACAGGAAAGGGAACTCTCACCTGGGCTGGCACTGGATCCTGTTAAAAATTTTTGGTTACTCTTTGTTGTGCTGGTCAATGATGATGCCATCAGAAGTGTCTTTCTACCTGACTAAAGATTTTATGAAGATCCAGGTGTGGAGTTCCCTTAGAAGGCAGCATATCAGCTGTGCTCAAAGATAAATGTAGAGGGTAGATCACTTTGGAATGGGCCTACAAGCATCAGGAATTTCCAGGCATGGGGTCTTTAGGCTGCACCTACTCTAACAAACACTGCATTGGATACCTGGGTATCTTAGAAGTGTGTGAGCATTGTGTGTGCAAAGGTCAGTCCATGTATGTGCATCTTAGACTAGAATGTTTTTAACTTTCCACTGAGCCCAGCACCCTGGCACCTATCATCTCTGTTACATGTCTGCCCTAGGCAGCCCAATATGGTTTTAAATTTACAGGTATTAGTTTAGACAGAGGCTAAGTGTTAACATTGTAATCTGGCCTCATTCCTCAGACTGCACAGGCTGGACATGT
Organism: Enhydra lutris kenyoni; assembly: GCF_002288905.1. NCBI lineage: Eukaryota > Metazoa > Chordata > Mammalia > Carnivora > Mustelidae > Enhydra > Enhydra lutris. The sequence continues at coordinate 7,073,451 of NW_019154114.1, forward strand.
GTCCTAGGCAGGCCACTACTTTTGAGTATCTCTTATGTGTCAGCAGTAGGCAGGGCACTTTCAAACATTACTTTAAGTTGTGATAGCAACTCTGAAGGGTAGGTAATTCCCATTTTATAGCTGAGGCCTCTGAGGCTCAGGAAATAGATAGAGATAAATCACGATGATAGTGGAAGAGATAAGGATTAATTCCTTAGAAGATTGTATGAGGTTTTTCCAGTCCTATTGCCCCTTCACAATGCTACCAAAGATGGCACCTGATCTCTGTACTTGCCAAGTGTGCTGTGGGTCACATTTCTCAAAGAAGAGACATGTATGCCAGTCCATAGGGAAGAAAGATGGCTGCGTACATTACTCTGGGAACCTGTGATCACAGGATGGAATTTTCTGATAGGTTTCCTTGAGTGGCATTTGACAGAGACTTTCTGTCCCCATCTAACCTCAGCTGTTGTCGCCTTTGGGAGAATATTTTCCCAGGTCATGCTACTAAGGGGGAATCCTAGTCATTGCTATGCCATTGGTATTTCCCTGCACAGCAACAGTTGGCTCCACGGTGTACTTTTCATCTTGTTGCTAGATGTAAGGAGCACCTAGTTGCATGGGAGACCTGAAGATTTGCTTGGGTGTGGAGATAACTTGATTGCATAGATTCCCAAAACAAGTATACCAGTTCATACTTATGTCAGAGTCTGTCCTTGCAAAGGTCCTATGCGTTAGTCACTGTGTTAAGTCAGGCTTTCTTAGTCATTGTGTGTGTTGTCATTTTTTGTCTCAATGAAACTCCGAAGCTTCCTGAACTTCTGGGAATCATCATTCTCTAGCTCCTGACTGCCCAAATAGTGAGCAATTAAAGTTGAAGAACAAATCCAGAATGCAATATGAGAAAGTGCTGCAGAGCCATGATCATTCTCCCATGTGCATTTTCATCTCCCTTTTCTTGAATGGATTTGGTGTTAATCGTCCTTCACTGGCCTAGCAGGGACCAAAAGGATCTCTTTAGAACCTGTAGGTGAATTGAGCGTGGATGTCTGTTTCTTTAATGCTCTGATACAAAGTTGAGCAGAGTTGCCAGACGTCTGAAGCCCCTACTGAACCTTTCTCGAAAGAGCAGGGGGTCTGAGCTTCATAAGAGCTTTGGCTGGTATCATATAATGATGCTGTGTTGGTGAGAGGACTTCTTAAACATGCCATTTGTTCATAAAATCACTTGGCATGAAATCCATCCAACTCTGTGGTATGGGGTAGGGGCTGAGTTAATATCATCTAACCTGATGAAAATCACCTTGACATGAACTCCTTTATAAGCTGAAAATCCATTGACATTTTCCCTTTTCTCCCTGGTAGCAAGAGGTGTTAATTGGGTCCATTGCCCCTAAATAAGTATTTGCTTCCCACCCCCCCAGCATTCAGTAGGATTTCTGTTTTTCTGTAAACAGTTGCAAATGATAAAATAAATCAATATTTGTTAATGTTATGATGCAGCAGCATCACCCAGATCTGCAAAGAATGATTTATAGACTACAGCATTTCAAGCCTGACCCATTCGGGTCTCAGAAAGCACTTAAAAAATAAATTTACCCTGGCCTCTCTCACCCCATTTCAAAAAGGGTGACAAAGATAAAGTAATTTATAAGTCACACTTTTATTAATGCTTTTAACTTTCATACACTTGGCTTTGTTGGCCTTCGAGTGGCTTTAGTGCAGGCCCTGGTTGAATGGTAACCTTTGGCACTTTGGGGGGGTTCGGTACAAATGATCAACTCATAAATAGGTGCTGGGCTCCACATTATCCTGCCATAAATTCACCAGACCTTTCAAGTACATCAAGTTAAGAGCGAGTTGAACTAGGCGTTTTGCTCTGCGTTTACAGACTAATGCAGTACTAATGAGTATCTGGGCAAAGGGTTCCCAGAACGATGTCCAGCACTTTGCAATGAGAGACGCTGCTTGTCACAAGGGAGACAAGAGCCTTGTAACATAGGAGTCGTGGGGAACGGGCCTGTCTGTTTTCAAGAGAACCAAATGGATGTTCCTGAGTGGTGGAACTCCTCCTTTGCAGCCAGAGCAGGAAAATGAGGAATTGACTTGAACTTCACAATCTGCCTGTCAAGACTGTGATTTTAAGACTTACTGTTAGGGTGTCTGTAACATGAAAAGGAGAAGAGCCAGAGAAACTCCCCGAAAGATGATAATAGCCACCTATTTGCTTGAAGTCTTTAAAAAGGAGTCTGTTGTGGTTTGCAGGATTAGTGATGACAGGGTATTGACCTGTCAGGGTAACTTTGAGAAGCAGCAAACTGCTGCTTTTCTCCTTCCCTGAAATAAGGCGAATGAGTCAATGTATTACATTGATTAGCAGGGGTGGGGAGAGAAAAAAGATCGCTGAAATCATTGACCCTGTACTTGAGAATTGCTTTGGACTCGATTCGTGGCATGAAACTTTCAGGCACACCTCCAGCTGTCAGCTTAAGAAATCGCATGTGCTGGTGCATGTGGCTGCACGCAAAGTGGTCAGCTTGGTGGCCAGCTGGGGCAGCACTCTGCTCCACCTCTTTCCTCCTCTCCAAACCCAGCGGTTATTCAGGCATGATGTTGAGCTTTTCCTGCCGTCTCCCTTACTTGTAACATTAAGCCCGGCCCTGCAGCTTATGGGCTGCTCAGACCTCAATGTCCTGTGCCAGGAATCTCACACCATCCACAAAACCACTGCCTGACGGAGTTTTTCTAAATCTTCACTTTTGTTTTGTCAACCCTCTGCTCTGAAACCCTCACTCGTGGCCAGCTCTCTGCAGGATCAAGTCCAGTGTTCTTGGTCTCGATGTCTGTGGCTCTCTGGCTCGCGCAGGGTTACCCCATGTCACCGTTCATACTGCCTTTGACTGAGCCACTGCTTGGGCCCTGTAGTGTCCAGTTCCATCTCCACTCAAGTGTTTTTGAGTGCCTTCTTGCTTGGGGAGCCCTTTGCTGGCTCAGTTCTTACCCATTGCTCAAGATAGGTCCGTATGTTTCTTTGTTTTAAACTCCCTTTGGAAAGCCTGTTTGTGCATCAGGGAATCAGCAAATGTTTTCAGTAGGGGGCCGGATAGTGAATATTTCAGCTCCATGGGCCATACAGTCTCTCTTGCAGCTTCTCAGCTCTGCCAGTGCACAGTGGAAGCAGCTATAGGCCATGCACAAATGAGGGTCTGCGTTCTGAGAAAACTTGACGAAAATAGGTTATAGGCTGAATTTGGCTAGTGAGGCTAGAGCATGATCTTTGACCTCTGACTTAGTTACATGGTCACCTTCCAAGACCTCATATGAGAAATTTAACCTTTCTGATACACTTTCCCTAATAGCTTATCCATGAGGATTTTGTTAGGTTATTTAATGTTTCATGACTATATTATTTCCATAATTAGATTTTAAGTATCTTCTGCACAAATATCAGCCAGATAATTTAAGGTAGAATAGCAGAGCTGAAGATCCAGTCTTACCCCTTTGTATCTATACCTATACCTATAGTGCATGTATACCATCTATATTTATATATAACTATCTCTATCTGTATCTCTCCCTAAGTATATATAGTTTTTTGCTTGATTTGGTTTTTGGGCTAAGTGGTCTTCTAGATCCAGATTCTGGGTCTCTCCTACCCAACTCATTCTCTACCACCTTATTTTCATAGATGAAGACATAGATACTGAGTCCATGAAAGGCTAGGCTACTGCTTGAAAAGTAGAAGCTTCCCCTGATCTCCTGACACCCATCGGCCTCATCCCAGTGCCTTGGAAGAAATGCCAGTCTTGGTTGGTTTCATTGGCAGATTGAAAGATGAATAAATAGTAGATGAGATTTGGGTCCTTATGGGTCCTTCCAGATAAATTCTGCAAAATGGACACCATGTGGGATGTTCTGGTTAGATAGAATGAGGTGTGAAAGATTTACTATGTAGCTTGGGTGTTTGAGGGCCACTTTTAAAGGTTGGGGAGAACTTCCTACATGGGGTTTCTGTAGCTAAGTTCAAGTTTACACTAAAGGTGAGTTTGACTGTAGAAGCCACCACCTGTGGTGTAAAGCATTCTGGTATACTTCAATGAGAAGGATCAGCTACTCTGCTTGGAACTGTGAGCTTCAAAAAGGTATGTCCTGATGGCATGTTTCACCTCAGAGATAAGGAAGTCAAACTGGGTGGGATATTTTAAGTAGTAATGATAGATTCCATTATAGTTAGCATTTTTCTCATTCTTCTGATATTTGCTGAGTACTTATTATAGGTCAGGCATTGGGCTACGTGCTTTGCATGTGTTTGTCATCCACATGTTATGTACTATCCGACATTCTCTCATTATACGAGCATAGCTCGGAGATATTGTAGGTTCGGTTCCAGACCACTGCAATAAAAGGTATGTTGTAATAAAGTGAGCCAAATGAATATTTTGGTTTCCCAGTGCATATAAAAGTTATGTTTACACTATACTGTAGTCTATTAAGTGTGTAATAGCAGTATGTCTTAAAAATGTACATAACTTAATTTAAAAATACTTTATTGCTAAAACATGCTAACCATCATCTAAGCTTTCAGCAAGTCCTAATCTTTTTGCTGGTAAAGGGCCTTGCCTTGAAGTTCATGGCTACTGATTGTTGAGGGTGGTGCAGTGGTTACTGAGGGTTGGGGTGGCTCTGGCAATTTCTTAAAATAAGACAACAATGAAATTTGCTGCGTGTATTGACTTTTCCTTTTGTGAATGATTTCTCTGTTGTGTGTGCTGCTGTTTGATAGCATTTTACCAGGGTAGAACTTCTTTGGAAATTGGAGTCAATCCTCTCCAACGCTGCTGCTGCCTTATCAACTAAGTTTATGTAATTCTCTTAATCCTTTTTTGTCATTTCAGTGGTTTTCCCAGGATCTTCTCTGTGAGTAGATTCCATCTCAAGAAACCACTGTCTTTGCTCATCCGTAAGAAGCCACTCCTTGTCCACTAAAGGTTTATTGAGATTTCATCAATTCAGTCCCATCTTCGTACTCTACTTACTTTTAATTCTAATTCTTTTGCTGCAGTTATTCCCTCCGCAGAAGTCATCTGTGAGGGTTAGAAGCAACTTCTTCTGAACTCCTGTTTATTTTGCTATTTTGACCTCTTCCCATGAATCATGAATGTTCTTGATGGCATTTGGAATGGTGAATCCTTTCCAGAAGGTTTTTCAGTTGACTTTGGCCAGATCTATCAAAGGAATCACTATCAGCAGCAGTTCTAGCCTTGTGAAATGCACTCCTTAAATAATAAGACTTGAAAGTCAAAATTGCTCCTTGACCTGTGGGCTGCAGAAAGGATGTTGTGTTAGCAGACAGGAACACAGCGTTCATCGTGTTGTCCATCTCCATGAGAGCTCTTGGGTGGCCAGGTGCATTGTTAGAGAGCAGTCAGGTTTTAAAAGGGATCTCTTTTTTTCTCAGTAGTAGGTCTTAATGATGAGCTGAAAATATTCAGTAAACCATGTTGTAAACAGATGTTCTGTCATCCAGGCTTTGTTTTTCCATTTATAGAGCATAGGTAGAGCAAATACAGCATACTTTTTGAGTGCTCAAGGATTTTAGTAATGGTAAATGAGCTTTGACTTCAACTTAAGTTCATTAAGCCCCTAAGCAACATTAGCCTCTAACAAGAGAGTTGTCCTGTTTTAAAAGGCTTTGAAGCCAGGCATTGAATTCTCTAGCTATGAAAGTCCTTGATCGCATTTTCTTCCAGTAGAAGTCTGTTTCATCTACATTGAAAATCTTCGGGAGAATTTGCTGCAGCCTCGACATCAGCCTCTGCAGCTTCACCTTGTACTTGTGTGTTACAGAAATGGCTTCTTTCTTTAAACCTCATGAACCAACCTCTGCTAGCTTCACACTTTTCTTTTGTGGCTTCTTCTCCTCTCTCAGCCTTCACAGGATTGAAGAGAGTTAGGACCTTGCTCTGGATTAGGTTTTGGCTCAAGGGACTACTGTGACTGGTTTGATCTTCTATACAGACCACAAAAATGTTCTCCATAGCAACAATAAGACTGTTTTACTTTCTTATTCCTGTGTTCGGTGCAGTAGCACTTTTAATTTCCTTCAAGACTATTCCTTTGCACTCAGAATTTGGCTGGTGCAAAGGCCTAATGCCTTTCGACATGCCTTCCTCACTAAGCTAAATCATTTCTAGCTTTTGATTTAAAGTGAGAGATGTGCTTCTCTTTCACTTGGACACTTAGAGGTTGTTGTGGGGTTATTAATTGGTCTGCTTTCCATTTTGTTGTGTCTCAAGGAATACAGAGGCCTGAGAAGAGGGAGAAAGATAGGGGAACGGCCAGTGAGTGGAGCAGTCAGAACGCATACAATGTTTATTGATTGAGTTTGCCATCTTATAAGAGCATGGTTCGTGATGCCCCCAAAGGTTTCCAGTGGTAATATTAAATACTACTGGTCATGGATCACCATAACAAATAGAATAAAGATGAAAAAGATTGAAATATTGCAAGCAGTACCAAAGTGTGACAGAAAGACACTAAGTGAGCAAATACTGTTGGAAAATGATACCAACAGATGTGCTCAATATAGGGTTAATATAGGGTTTATATAGGCTTCAATGTGTAGAATCACAGTATCTGTGAAGCCCAATAAAGCAAAGCACAATAAAACCAGGTGTGCCTGTATTAGAGAAGTGCTTCCTAAATTTGGTAACTCTCAGCCCACTTTTCATAATGGTGACTTGTAAACACTTTTATTCAGAGATTTTGGAATAGCCTAATTGACTACAGAATGATAAATACTGGTGTTTCAGTATATGTGGGCTGTGATCTGTACTTTTAAGAAGGTGTGAATTGTGTTTGGTCAGAAGACCTTCCAATGAAGAAGTGTTAAGCTTCCTTTGAAAAACACACCTATTACACATTTTAAAATTTGTGTAGAAAGGCATAGTTATGAAACATCTACCTGCTGAACAATTTTTTTTTATTAAAGCATGAAGATCCCAAGATTACTTCTTCATCTAAATCTGCAATAATCACAGCCATCCCAATGATCTAGCCAAGCTTTAGGTGGTATTCATTTTTTTGTTTGTTTTAATTTTTGAAGCTAATTACCATGTGTTTGGTTTTGGTTTTGTAGGTTTATAAGAATATAGAGGATCTGTGTGGTTGTTGTTTGTCCATCTGCCAGTTGGCAGGGATGGTGGGGGAGAAGTAACTTGTCCTAACAGTTTGCCCGATTTTATTTATAACAAAGAAGCTAATGAAAAAATTTGAGGATACAGATCCCACTCAGCTTTCCCATCACCCTGTCCTCCCTATAATTATATACATAAAATTGCAGATATTACTTGCAAGGAGGAATTACTGGGCCAACAGACTCCAATGTGATGATTAGAGAAGGCAAAATCACTTACAACTTAAGAATGATACCCAATAATAGAAGATTGAACGAAATGAATTGGTACAATGAGTTAAATTAAATTCAGCACAACTAATAGTAGATTAAGCAAACATTACAAATTAAAACCAAAGCTCCAGACAAACAAGGGAACAAATCTTGCCTGGAGCTGAGCTGCCGAGAGACCCATCTGATAGCCAGGATATGTGCCTTCGCTCAGGGAAGGAGTCTTTGACTTCTTATTGGGACCAGGGTGTAGGAAAAGGAAGGAAGCTGTGCGAAAAAGCATAGACACAGCTAACAAAGCCGGCTTCTGGTTCAGTGCAAAGAGCCATGGCCATATAATGACTGCCGTGGGAGGGCTTTTGAGGAGAGTCTGCCTCAAAGAGCTTGAGGTTGGTCAGACTCCCGAGATGAGTGGGAAGAAGGCTCCAGATTTTAGCAAGGAGTGGGAGGTGTATGCCCACTTTCTTTCTTTCTTTTTTTCTTTCTTTTGGACTGCATGATTAGCTTTTTTTTCCTTTTTAAAAATAGTTTTATTGAAATAGACATACAGATAAGTGCCCAGTTAGTAAGTTTACAATTAATCACATTTACCCGTGCAGCCAACTTCCAGGTTGAGAAAGGGAACATTACCAGAATGTGGGGCATCCCTACTACTCCTCGTCCCTGTCCTCCAAGGGTAACTGTCTTACTGAGAATCTTGGCTTGCTTAACAGTGCATTCTATCTCCCACCCAAACATTAACTTACCATGAGAGAAGTAGAGGTGGGGAGGGAGGGGGGCAGAGGAAGGGAGAGAATGACAACAGAGAGTAGAGAGAGGTTGGTTTGCTCTGGGAAAGATGCTTCACATTCCTGGTTTGGAAGCTGGGTGTTTGCAGAGCCAGAAAAATAGACTGGGCAAATCTTGGTGTTTAGTTTGCCAGCTCTATTTAGAGGGGATTCATTGGAAGCCCAAAGCTGGTTCACAGTAGGACTCGTATCTACCACTTAGTACAGATAATGCCTAACAGACATTAACTAATTATTTCATGTGGCTCCCTAGTGAGATGTAGGTAAGTATTAGCATATCTGCTTTGTAAATTGAGTTAACAGGCATAAAGAGATTAAAGCAGCTCCCCATTTTATGGGTTTGCCCAATGAGTTACTGCTTTATCTGCCACCCTTGTGCTCAGTAGATCTTTTGGCTGCCTTGCAGTCTTCCTGTGTTCATCTGTTCATTTTACTTACTCGTTCCTCAAACATCTATGGAGCTATTTTTCTGGTACGACTGCATACCAACGCGAGGCTGCATGGAGGATACTGAAATGAATAGGGTGTAGTCCATATTCAAAAAGGGATAATTCTTATAGAGGTTAAATCGTAAATCCCATCAGAGGGCAGGCAGGTAATACAGATAGGCGACCCAGCAGGGGTATGACAGTAGGGAGCGGGGAGGATTGTGGCATGCCATCTATTTATTATAATATGCTGGCTGTCCCAAACACAACTGTCTATGATGAGGATTCAGTTTGCAAGACTTTTTGGAGGAGGCAGAACACAATTTGCTCCAGGGCAGCATGGTGAATACTGTAATAGAGACGTAAGCAGTATGATGGAAAGTCAGAAGAGCTATTCATTATGACAAAAGGACAGAGGAAGGGTGTTAACTGTGGACACAGGAGCATCCCAGAAGGAAGTAAAAGGGCTTTAAAGACAGATTTATGACCATGAGATCCTAGAGTGAGAAGCCAAGTGGAGGCCCAGGCTATGCTTGGATGCCTGCAGTGATGGGGAATTCAGTTCCTAGAGAACTCACCCCTTTGGAGTTCTCTCTACTAGCTGATTAGTGGGTATATGGGCTGCACTTTGGTGGTGAAGACCACCTTAGGCTTGGAATCAACCTAGCTGGGTTTGAATCCTAGACTCTCACTTATTAGCGATATAAGCCTGGAGGAAGTTATTTAACCTCTCTGTGCCTCAGTTTACTCATCTGTAAATGGTGGTAATCATAGAATTTGTTATAAGGACAGAATGCAAATTAAAAAGACTTAGCACAGCGTCTACATGTAGGAACACTCTGCTAGAGTTGTTCCTATACGACTGGGGCCGAGTGAAGCTTAAGAACTGGACAGGGCTCTCCAAATAGTGATAAACCCTTGAGCCCCCAAAAGACCAACATCCAGAGGGAACTAAGTTGTGATAAAATAGTCTCCTTTGTCCTAGCAAGCGAAGGGATCGAAGATCATCTTTGGTGCTTTCATGGGCACGCTCTATGGCCTTGATGTGCCCTGGAAAACTTAGGGTGCAGCTGTCATTTACAGAGGTCATAGAAAAGACAAGTGGAGCCTGGCACAAGGTAGACTCAGGTCTCTCAAACTGAGGGCTCCAGTTCAGGAGAAAGGCAAGCATTAAAAGCACATTCTGGATTGTTTTTCATCATACTGAAAGGACAAAGCTATTAATTAAATATCATTGGAGGGTGAGATTCTGATAATTTTATACCATAATGGGGATAGTAGGTGTCTCTGCTCTGAGCTTTTTTTCCTAAAACGTGTGTGTGTGTGTGTGTGTGTGTGTGTGTGTGTGTGTGTGTGTGTTTAATTTGGTCTATTTGTATTTGCAAGGCTTCTCAGTGTGCCACAGTGATTGTTTTTAATCTCAATTCTCCTGAATGGTTGATAATATTCACTTATTTTTGGTTAGAGGCATGATGCTCAGAGACTTAAGATGGTAGAATTTTAGGACTTTAAAATGATGATAACATCTATCTAGTTTATTCATTTTACAGATTGAGACAATCAAGCTCAGAATAGCAAGTGATTTACTTAAGACCATACAATTATTTAGTCTGAAGAATCTGGACTTGAATCAGTCCTAAAAATTCCCTGATGGTTTATATTCAGGTTCTTCCATTTTTTAAAAATGACCTTGGCTAAATCTTTTAACCTTCTTGAACTCCCATTTCTTTTTTTATAAATGGGGGGGTCATAATAATACATACCATAATCCATAAGGTTGCATGAAGAGTTAGATAGAATAATGAATGGGAAAGCATTTTGTAAACACTTTATAAAATGTTAACACAAACTTTAGGTATAATTATTATTGTCTGAAGTAATTCAGCAAAATAGTAGGCGACACATTTAACTCAAAGAAGTTGCTGGATTTTTAGAGTTAGAAAGAATCCTCAGAGTCTACCTATGTTAATAACTAAGTAATTGAAGAATATGTTACATGTCTTACTGTTAAATCAGAGAATCTTTTAAAACATGCATTTGTTCTTTGTGTTTTTTTAGAAAGAATGCATATGTGTGTGGGGTGGTAGGTGGGTGGTGAGGGCAGGGAGGGGCAAAGGGAGAGGGAGAGAGAGAGAGAGAGAATCTTTAGCAGTCTCTGTGCCTAACATGGAGCCAGCATGGGGCTCAGTCTCATGACCCTGAGATCGTGACCTGAGCTGAAATCAGGATTCAGACACTTAGCTGACTGAACCACCCAGACGCCCTTTAAAATGTGCATTTAAAAACTGACTTCCTTTGCAAATAGAAAAATTTTGGTTATCTCTGAAAAATCACTTTCAATCAGGGGCCTGGATACTCCCAAGAACTGGTTCACCACCTCATTTATTAGGAATGGCAATAGAAAGTTTGATTGTTTTCCAGCTTCATTTTTTCAGGGCTGTGTGCATGTCATACAATTCCACTTTCCAGGGGTCAGTGGGGTTAAATAGGGGAGAGGTTGTGGCAAGACTATGGGTAGGAAAAGACTTAGCCTCAGATCTAGTATCTGACAGCCAGGACGTGCAAATGCCAAAGTTTACATAACCAAGTCCTCCCTTTCTAGATTTGCTCTCCACGTTGTCACAAGAAATGAGGAGGCAGACACTGCAGTCGGCGGGTTGCAAGAAAAGGCGTTTATTCCCTGTACTGCTACTAAGCAAGGCACGCAAAGTCACCATGGTTTAGGAAAGAGAGCAGGTGGCAGCAGGGATATCTGGGCAGGGCTGACTTTTTCTCCAGAAGAAGCAGGGTTTTGATGGTCTGGTGATTTCTGAAAACTATTGGCAAGGTCATGGTAGGTCATGGAGATCATTAATTTTTTTTTTTTTTTTTAAACAACCAGAGCAGGAAGAGAAACTCATTTTAAAATTGCCTCCCATGGCTCCTGTGCATGTTCAGCAGCACAGATCAGAGCTTCGAGGGGGGTGCATGTGAAAGAGGTGAAACTGCTTTCCCATGCTGCCCGCCCCCTTAAGATCCTATATTCCGCTGACTCCCCCAGTAAGTGTGCTTCCACTGTGAATAATTCAGATGATGAAGTAGGCTCAGTGAGAGTCAGCACCATGAAACACACATTGCTGTGTGGACCGGAGTTTATAAATCCGTGACAGCTCATGGGTTTCAGAGCACTGGAGAGGAGGACAGGTCTGCTGTGGCCCTGGTGAGGGCACGTAGGCCCCCTTGAATGAAGCTGTGGGCCAGCCACCTCTCCCCAACCAAGGAAGGCACCTTCCCAGGTCAGGTGCATTTTCATTGCCTTTTCGGGAGAAGGCGGTAGGACTGTCCGCTGTTGGCTGCAGCTGCCCCGTGCCGCTGACCTACATTACAGCTTTGATGATGCTTTTCTCCGAAGAGAGGTTTCAGTCTCTGGAATAGCCTTAAAGAGGCCTTTTCATTCCTCCTGGGAACTCTGTCTGCACCTTGGGATTGCAGCAGGGTCACCTCCATTCTGACAGCGGGAGAGAGCAGGAAGCTGCCATTTGGCTCCTCCTCCCATCTTCTCATCAACCCCTTGCTCTTTTGGAAACACCATATCATTGCTTCATTCAGATGCACTGTAAAAACATCACAAACAGCAGGCCAGAAAAGCAAATCCAATTAGAAAGTTATGATAGAACAGAATCTATCCAGCACTTTGTCACCAACCAGGTGCTATAAATTCTGCTTCTCCAAGTAGTTGGTTTTAATTCTTTAACTTGTGAATGGGTGTCCTCAGGCTCCTTTTCCAGCAGATAATCATATACTTTTACCCATTTTGCCCACGCCTTTCCCCATCACCTGCCTCTGGAAACCGCTTTTTTTTTTCTCTTTATCTATGAGGGTTTTTGTGGTGGTGGTTTTGTTTGTTTAGGTTCTACACATAAGTGATATCAAACAGTATTTGTCTTTCTCTGTATGATTTATTTCACTTAGCTTAATGACTTCAGGATCCATCCATGTTGTTGAACATGGCAAGATTTCCTTTTTTATGGCTCAGTAGTATTCCTATATATGTGTGTGCATGCACATATGTGTTGATTTCCTCATACATTCAATAGTTAATTTGCTCCCATGTTTCAAATACCAAATATTGTAAATAATGCTGCAGTGAACTTGGGGATGCACATACTTTTTGAGATAGTAATTTTGCACCTATAAGATAAATACCCAGAAGTGGAACCAGTGGATTATATGGTAGTCCTATTTTTAATTTTTTGGGAATCTCCATACTGTTTTCCACCATTACGTTCCTACCAACAGTGCACAACGGTTCCCTTTTCTCCATATCCCTGCCAATACCTGTTATTTCTGATCCTTTTTGTAGGAGCCATTCTGACAGGTAAAAGGTGATATCTCATTGTGGTTTTGATTTTTATTTCTCCGGTGAGCACCTTTGCATTTACCTGTTGGCCATTTGTATGTCTTCTCTGGAAACCCTTTTCCAGCACGTTCTTCTCTAAGTCTTCTTAGAATGCGGGGTTATTGCTATTGTGGATTTATAGTCTTAACACTATATGCTGCTTTCTGGCTCTTGATTCTTCTTTCTCTTCTAAGTGTTTCTATGTCTTTCTGGAACTAGTGCATTCCTTCCCTCCACCTAAACTCTTATGTTCAAATGGTTGCATGTCATATAAACAAAGGCATGTGCTTTAAGCTCTTCTTAAATTTCTTATCCATGTCCCTGCCATCCACATACAATAGTTTCAGATTGACTCAGTTCAGTCAAATTCACCTGACATTTTATTTGATGAACACCACTTGTAAAGCCCTAGACTAGATGCCAGGGTGGTGTGTGTGTGCGTGTGTGTGTGTCTGTCTGTCTCTTTCTCATTTCCTAGCTATTCATCAATCTTCTATTTACCTGAGGCGTAAGATATAAGGAATCATAGCTTGTAAGGTTTTTTAACATGCCCAACTTTTCTTTCTTTCTTTTTTTTTTTTAAGTTTTTTTATTTGTTTATTTGACAGACAGAAATCACAAGTAGGCAGAGAGGTGGGGCAGGGCGGTGGGGTGGAAGCAAGCTCCCTGCTGAGCAGAGAGCCCAATATGTGGGACTCGATCCCAGGACCCTGGGATCATGACCTGAGCCAAAGGCAGAGGCTTTAACCCACTGAGCCACCCACGTGCCCCACCAACTTTTCTTTTTGATATTTAAGACTTTTCAACAATAACAACAGTTATACAATAAGAATCTTAACCATCCACCATTACTTTCTCTGCCAAAATGGGATGAATGAAATTCAACAGGTTTCCCTATAATATTCATTTCTTGATTCTTCTCCCAAAGGAGAATTTGCTTCATTCTTGTAATAAAACATACTCATAATCCGAGTTATGGATATAACCATTTCCCTTCTTCTTTTCACAAAGTCCCATCATGGAGGATTCTCAAGAAGGAAATTGGACTGTTTTCAGTGTGCACATCCTTCCTGCCACTGCCTTATGCCTAACAGAAAGGTTAATATTGAGAGGTACGGTGACTGAGTCATCTCCCAACCATAGACATTAAACCCTGGATCTTCCATTACTTAGGTATGAGATTTGGAGCAAGCTATAGTCCTTGAATGTAAAATGGTGGCATAATAATAGTACCAAGTTTTTAGGGATTGTTAGGGCAATTAAATTGAATGAAATGATACATGTAATCTAGCACAGTCCCTGACATAGTCCCTATACTTTAAAGGTATGTTGGAAAGAAAAGAGATGCTAGCATCCTGAGTGGGTAGATAAGCTATCTTAATTTTAAAAACAGATAATTTTTAGCAGCACTCAACAGATTTTATTGATGCAGTTGATTTGGTGGTTACAGATATTCCTAAGACGTGTATTTGGATTTTTCCTAAATTTGGTTATCAGTGGATCCAAAGACTCTTGGACTGAGAAAAGAAAGGAAGGGATGAAAGAAAGGTAGAGGGAACGAGAAATCAGTCCAAGGGTGTTGGTCAACAGATGGATTTGTATCACAGAGGACAGGACAGATTTGTATAATGGAAGATTACATATGGGCATTACTCATACCCAGTTGCTATGTAATATAGGTACCTATGTCTTGAATGCCCATGGTTCCTGATGCCTCACCTGGAGGTGCCCAGTGGATGTAACCACTTTTCTTTCTCAGTTCACAGTGCTTATTTGTATCCATTAAGCATTTTTTTTGTTGTTGTTGTTACATCCTGCTCTCCTTTACAATTATTTTCTATTTTGTGGAAGCTCAGTGCCTTTTTGCCCTGTCACGTGGTGGATGAAATTGGACAGAATGCTGCCATTCACTCAGGCGAGGCTCAAATCTGCTAACAGGATGATGGATTCCTTCTACTCCAGAGGCAACAAAATCCTAATAAGGGTTAGGGCAGTGCCCAGGCTGGAGGGGTTTTTGCAGAGCGGGATCTGGAGCTGTTGTTCCCCTTGGTCTCATTTTCCCAAAGTGGCATCTTTCACCAGTTATTGAAAGGTGCACCAATCTGCAGGAAACTTGTCAAGATGGTGATGAAAAGGGAAAGCGAAGAGAAAGCAAAAGTCATTGTGTATAGAGTCAGGGTGAAGCCTGGAAACCTTACAACAGGATGTCCTAGTGTGGCCCCTTTTATGTACTCTTCTCCCCTTCTACCCCCACACCAACCAGTGTGAGAGGGTGAACTACCCCACCTCTCACCCCCAGAGCTGCCCGTCTTGGGAAAACTAGCTGTGCATCCGCATGAGGGCTGACCCACTTCTCCCTGTATTGCCCCTGAAGCCCCTCCTGTCCCTAGCTGAAGTAAAGCCATGGCCTCAGGACCCTTGGGGATCCAGCTTGGTCTCCAGCTCTGATCCATTTCCTTTCACTGTGCTGTGGCCACATGGACTTCCTTGTTGTTCTTCAAATGTGCTGATCACATTCCTGTCTCAGGGCCTTTGCAATTTTGTTCCCTCTATTGGGAATGTTCTTTTCTAGATGTTTCCATGCCTGATGTTGTTCAAGTCTATTATCAGATGTCACCTTCTCAGAGAGGCCTTCTCTGACCACTCCCCACCCAAACTAAAGAGTTTCTCCTGTCACGGTCTTTCTTCTTATTATGCTCTAATTTTCTTCCCATACCACTGGGCATTATATTGTACATGCAGCAGATTATTGTCTGACCCCCACAAGAATATAAGTTCCATGATGGCAGGGACTTGGAGTGTTTTGTTGTCCATTGCTCTATCCCCAGGATAGACTCGGACACTGTACATCATAGGTGCTCAGTAAATTTGTTGCATACATGAATGAATAGTGAGTGATTTTTCACTCACCCATTGATCATACATCCCTTCACTGCATGGTGGCTGAGTGTCAACAGTGTGTAAAGACAAAGATGTCATCGTCCTCACTTTCTAGGAGGTGGCAGTGGTGATGGGGAGATAGATATGTAAACAGAGATGAGTGAATGAATAGGTGTTTATGAAAAAGTTTTGCAGGTGCAATGTAGGGCTATAAAAAGGGTATTTCCTCAAATACAATGTCAGAGAAGCAGCAGATAATATGCTGACATTAAGTATACTCACTTCCTTGAGAATTGAAGCCACACGGAAACATATAATGTGTGTGTGTGTGTGTGTGTGTGTGTGTGTGTGTGGTGTGGTGTGTATTTAATGGTTTGGCCATATAAAATTTCATAGAGTTTAGAGAAAGGCTCAAAATGGTTTTGCAGTGCTGTTACTGTATGTCAGAAAGGTGAAGAATTCACTCTCTTTCCCCCCAAATGAAATAGAAGCTGCTGCATTTTTCCCAGGTGGGCCCAGGCATTGTACAAGACCCACATATTTTTTAATAAGAGACTCACATTTGCTGTGATGCTAGGAGCTTCTAATGGGCCTCTGAGGGTTGTAAATTATATCAAATAATTTTCCAGATACAAAGCTGTTGTTTTTTAAAGGATGGAGATAGGTGGGGTAAGGATAAATCTTTCTTTGGGCCCTGAAATTATACCTTGTTTCAACCACATTCAATAAATCTTTTTGAATGTTCATTCATTCAACAAACATTTACTGGGTATCAACTATGTGAGAGGTGCCATCCAGGGCTATGGGGCCATTGTTGGTGGGGAAAAGTCTGTAGATCTTTACTGGAAAACTGCTAGAACTTAGTGTAGCATTTTGTTTGTTTTAGCACTACAATTTTTTTGCTCTTATTTTATTCATCTTTATTGTAGCAAGTCAGATAATATAGAGGTGTATAAATATGCATTAAAAAAAACTAATGTTCCACTCTTTCTCTTCATTCCTATCACCCATTGTAATTAATTTTTTCAGTAATTTGATGGATATCTTTCTATTCTATTATCTTAGTGTGCACACAAACACACACACATGCGCACATGCACACAGTTTTTCCTTTTTAAAAATTCTGTTATAGAAGCAAAATCCTGTAACACATATTATTCTGAAATGTACTTCTAAAAACTTACTGATGTAAAAAGAACATCTTTCTAGATCATCTTCTTTTTATTAAGTTCATAGTTTTCTATAGAATTTGCATAATGCAGCTACCCATTTTTGTATTCTTAGACTTTTAGGTAAATCAAAATTTTTTTCTACAATATTCAGATTTTAAGTAAACATCCTCATACATATTTTCTTATATATCGGCGATTTTATTTCTATTGAGTGGATTCAGATGTGATTATCATGTCAAAGCGTAAATGAGTTTTTAATCTTTTAATAACCATAGCTTGATTACTTTTCCAAAACATTGTAGCATTTTCTGTTTTCTTCAGAAAAATACGGGAGTGCATTTTTTCCTATTTATTATCCCCAGCACTAGATGTCATCAATATTTTTAAGTTTTGTCAAGAATGACAATAATGGTACCTCATTATTGCTTTACTTATAGTTACCTGACTATCCCCGGGGTTAGGCACTGTTTGTGCATTTATTAGACATTTGCATTTCCTATATTATAAATTCCCATTCCCATCCCTTTGCATGTTTTTCTATTGTGTTTTCTTTTCCCCTTGATATGTAGGAATTCTGTGATAGAAATAATAATGGTTTGTTGGTCATGTATTATAAGCATATATGATAAATCATCCTGCATATATATGTATTGCTTATTTTTACAATTTCCATCTTTGTCTTGCTTAGAAAACATCCCTTATCAACCTTTTGGATATGGTGCTCATCATAAACATGACTTGGATAAGCAAGAGTCTTTGAATTAGAGCCATGCCTATTAATGGTGCTTTGTGGCTACAGGGTAACATTTCAGGATCTGGTGCTCCCCCCTGGCAAAGATGTCACCTGCATTAGCCTTTTCCATCCCACCCCTCTCCCTGATTTTAGTGGAGACTTACTTGCTAGCCACAGACCTCGTGTCCTATCATCAATGCCTGGGATCCTCCTGCTGGAAACTGTGTGGGATGTTCCAAACCACAAAGTAAGACTACTGAAAGATGTGGTCATTATAAGACAATGTAGCATTTCCTAACATCTCTGGGCCATATCTCACTGTGGAAAACATCAATAGCAAAGAATCCAGAGTTTAGCAGTGAGCACACTGGCTTACCCCTTCCCTATGGAACTGCGTCTCGATTGCCTTTGCTTTGTTGCTCTTTTTCACCCTCTTCCCTGAGGGATTATTGGAATTGCCCAAGACCTCTGACACTTTGGTACTTCACCCTGGTAGGTGGATTTTCTACAGAATCAATTTGATGTAATTTTGCCATGTATTTTGCACCTAGAATCTTATTGGGGTATGGTTTCTGTGGTCTGGGGCGTTGAGGACTTTGGCATGTCCCTACGGTAATGGAGTCATTTGTTTCTCTTGACAGGACTAAAGGACTGTCCTTCAAATTCATAAACAAGGACGACTGCTGACCGGGGCAGGCTATTAGGTAAGTTTCTTAAAGATGAGGATAGTTAGGAATTTATAGATTGTAATGAACGTTTTCCCTGTTCTTATGACTGAGCTGTTAGAGAAAGCTAGAACATTAGAGCCACAGGAAAGTTTGGGCTGGGAAACTGAGGCAGAGAGAAGTGAAATGGATTCACACAAGTCTCTTCATGCATTACTATACCCTAGTAGTCTTTGTGGGTTTAGGATAGCCACAGACACAACAATAACAGGTAAATAGAAATAGGTTCAAATGGACACATCTCAGTATGTGTATTATCCTATCAGTGGGATATAGACCAAGTCCAGAATTATTGAAGGTAATTCAGAGCCACAGTTCAGAGCCACAAGACCATCTGGATCTCTCCATTTTACAGCTGGCGAGATGGAAACACAGGCAAATAAAGTGATGTGCCTCATCTTAATGTAGTAATTAGCAGCACTGTCAAAACTTGAATCCATATGTCCTGACTTTCTGGTCTCAGTCCTCTCTCTACTGCCTCGTGCACCTCCTGGTTGATGCACGTATTTGCAGGAGTCATTTTTTTCAGTGAAGAGTAAAGATTGAAGACCAGCTCTTTTGGGGGACCAGTATCTATTGGGGGATAGGATTTATTGCCACTCTCATATATATCCCTTTAACCTGCCTCCCAGCCAAGGAGGATTATGTTGTCTTGTTGCTTTATTCAGAAAATGTGTATTGGTCATTTCCGATGCTAGGGGCTTAATAAATATGTGTGGCAGTTCATTCAGTATTGCACTGATTTGCATTGTTAAGGTACCGGAGGTGGGGACCTGAGCAAGTGACTGAGATTTCATTTTACCAGTTAGGATAGAAGATGCGATACACTGAAAATACACAAATCCGTTCTTAACCGTTCTGTTAAAAACATATGCTATATAATTGAATATAAGTACAAATAGAAGGCACCTGGTACAGCTTGTTCCAACTTCTCTTTTATTAGAATCTAAGTGGTAACATTTATTTCCAGGCAGTGTCACTGATGTTGGTTTTGTTCATTATTAGGATGTGGTAGTTATTGCACTCTGAAGGGAGAAGCCCTGGGTTTATAACTGCCAGGACTGGCAAGGGACTGAAGAATGACACGCACCAGCTCATGGCCTTTTATAGAGTCAGTGCATCAGAAATCATCTTCAGGAAGCAGATTGTCCCTTCCCTGTGGCTTGTGTTCCCAGGAGGAGGATGGACGCTTTTTCTCCTTTGGCTGTAGATATAGTATGGACTTGAGCCCTGAAGATGCTGTCTGATTTTGGACCCTGATTTGGGGCCCAGGGGCTGCTGGAGGTGGGCAGCTGGGAGGCTGATGTGGTTGTGGCCGTGGGCCCTGTGAAGCCTGCTGAGAGAGCACCAGGGCTGGCGGGCCGGCGGGCCGGCGGGAGCCCTGACGTTTCATTATTCTGATTGTAAATGGCATGATGAGGATTTTTGGATGGGCTTCAGAACAGGCGGAAAGAGAAAAAAGAAGAAAAAAGGTGCAGCATAAATTACAACAATAATTTATAAGCTACCGTCGAGCACTCTCACACCATGATCACAGTCCCTAATAAATACATTCCTGTGACTTATGAGGCTATAAGAATCCTATCACTGATTATTTCTGCGTTAAGTTGTTGCTGTTATTATTACCGTGCATGTTTGGTAATGAAGAGCAAAAATCAATATTGGGGTGTTTTGATTCTTTTAATAAGGAGAATAAAATTCTTATCCTTTCCTACATCCTTTACACCTTAACTAGAAACAGTTTCAAAACCTGGAGATCGAAGATTGACTTTGGAGTTTATCCTTTTCTATTTCCTGATCTGCTGGGGGAGGTTTCAAGGCAGACCTCTAGTCATATCAAGTCACTTTCCTGTGTTCTTTTTCCTCCTGGGAGTAAGGGAGAGGCTATTTTGTTCCCCCAGGAAGCTCTGTGTAGAGTGTTAGCTGTCTCAAGGGGAGCCATGGAAGCAACAGGTCCATAAGGAGTCTATACCAGGTTCCTAAGCCAAAGGAGCATCTCTGCTCCCTTATCCACCTTTGTGGATGAGAATGCTGCTCTAAAGGGGAGGAAGGTCAAAGAAATCTCCCCCAGTTCCAGTTCTATCACTAGATGCTTTATAGCCAACGTAAATGTCATTTGCTACCACAATATGGGCCTACTTGAGAATTCGGCTCTGGGCTTTTTTTTTTTTTTTTATTCCCATTTGCACCTAAACAGTATCTTACCATTTTCAAAAACATTTTTGTTGCTTTTTCTCATTTAATCATTGTATCATTTGAAGTGGCTATTAGTCATTGCCGTTTTCAGGTGAGGAGACTGAGGGTCAGAAAGGAGGTGGGTTTCTCAAGGTTGCCTGAGTATGGGGGCGGATATAGATCCAAGTTTCCTATAAGAAGTGTATTATTCCCACTTCTCCTGGTTGGTGCCTCTGGAGTAGCACAGCATTTACCAGGTGTCTAGACATGGGCTTGCTTCTACATTCTCCCACAGAGTTTAAATAGACACATCAGATTCAGTGGAAACTTTGAAGAATCTTGGTGCTTGGATCAGGTTCCCTTGGGGAACGGTAGACAGAGAAATTGCTGTATGCTGGGAGTATGTTTCGGATTACTTAATATTAGCAGACCATTTGTAACTCAGACATCAGGTAGGGTTTTAGTGTCCTAAAATTCCTAGAAAAGTTGGCTAAGCTCCTACCCCGCTCCAGATTCGTCCCATGTAAATGCATGGCCCTTTTCAATGCTTTGTAGATTTCCAAAGGGCTTATGCATCCTTGTGGTTGCCTTTGGCCTGCAAGCTCCCGCTTCTGTAGAATGAGTTCACCTGGGAAATAGTCTCAGGGCCCCTCTTTTGTCTAGGATGTATGATACAGCCAAGGAATGTGGCTGTCTTCCTTTTTCTTCAGACCAACCACTCAGGCAAGGAGTATGTATATGTGCGATATATAGAAGGCTACTGATGTTTTGGTAGGACAGGGTGTTTACACATCACCCCTTGGGTCCTTTTTCAACTTTCCTGCCATTTTCCAAGACTCCCTATACTCTTGCCCTTCTTTCCTCACTTGTCCCTCTGCCCCAAATTCGTATCTGTTCTGAATACATTTCAGTTTAGCTGCTTTCTTTATTTCCTTCTGACAAAAGCCCTCAGGGTCTCACCTTCTCTGCAAGTGCCTTATCAAGGATATTTTCCTCAAAAAGGCTGTTCCCTAAAAGGAATTCTGATGCCAGCTGAGGCCATGTTTTCCAAACTACTGCATAAATAAATAAACAACAAGCATAGGAACTCAGTCTTGGATGTACATTGGAACAGTGGTAGCTGTGTTATTAATACCTTATAGATATTGAAAGTTTTCATGTGGCCAGCATGCTTTGCCTATATATATTAGTGTATTTTATCCATAGAGTAATTCCTATGATCCTGATTTTCAGATGAAGAAACTGAGGGTCACAGAGAGCCAGGAAGAGTGTGCAGGCTCCCTGACATTTTTAGAGCTCTTTCCCCACCATGTCAGTATAGGTCTAATTCTATTCCAGTCCATACTGCCACACTGGTTGACTTCGGTGTTTTGTTGTCACACAATGAATCAAACTTGAAAATTTCAGCCATCTCAGACTTATATTTGCTGCTGGACTCCCTGGACCTTAAGCTCTCAGGAACTGACTTTTTGGTTTTTGACAGCCCTAAGCATTCAACCACCCTAGATCCCCAGCCTTTTGTCACTTTCTGGAGTTCCAGAAACACTGTGCAATGAAGGCTGTGCCTCACAGGACCAGGTTATGAGGCCATGTCACATGTGTAACCTGCTTCTTTAAAATTTGTGGACTATTTCTCTCTGTGTTCATTGGCTGCTACAACCAGCCTGCATGGACATTGTTTAATTTTTTGTTTGTTTGTTTATTTTCCTATGTAACATTTCTCCAACCTGGAAATGCTTTATCATGTGGCTCAAGGACATGTTTTGGCCCCAGCAAGGCAGGGGTTAAAGTGATTTTACCCACAGGATGTCATGAAACAGCTGTGAGGCAGTTTTTGGTCCTCTTCTCCATGTCTTTATGTAGTTGTCCCCACTCTCTCTCCCAAGTATGCATTATCTGGACCATTATGGAACCCATCAGCAGAGGGGCCATGACCTCTGGCTGACCTTGGCCTGCTGATGGCCTGCCATGCACTCCAATTACTAGGATATGTAGAGGTGACTACAGCCTTCTGAGACCCTTGGACGCTTATAGCTTTGTCAGGCCCTTACCTCTTTTCAGTGGCATTGGGTGACTTCTAGATCCTGCTGGCATTTCTCTTCTCGGGTGACATGTGTGCTCACTCAGAAATGAAAACTCCAGAGCTGTGGTTGGTCTGTCTTACTGGAAAACCTGTAATTTTCCACTGCTTGTCCTGTTTTCCTTGGATGATGGGCTGTAAGAAGGAACAGTGAGAATATGAGGAAATTGGTTAATATCTTTGCTAGCAGCAACATTATTTTTTTATATTTTCAGGGGGTGGGGGCATCTAGAGTTGAATTGCCTTGATACTTCCAAGTCTCTCTTCTTATCTTTTAAACTTCATATTCATCCCTAAATTGACTATAGCTGTGCAAAATGTTTAATGGTTTTGGTAGTATTTTGTAGTATTTTTGTTAATCTCTCCCTTTTTCTCTCTCTCTCTCTTTTTTTTTTTTTACCCTGAGCATGGGCACTAAAGAAAAATATGTCACTATGCTCTGCATTCAGAAGCAAAAGAAAATTAGATACCTGTTACATAATATGCTCACAACATTATATAACACGTCTTTCCACTGGATATAATGCTCCAAGCTGTTTTGTTCTCCATTTGCTGTGATTCATTTAAGTGTTGAATGTTAAACTGGTCTATTTACCAAGCTCAGAAATGTATCAGGTTGAACCCCATGAATTTGCTGATTATGTAGATCAAAGCACTAAAATACAGACAGTTTTATAGGGTCCAACTTGTAGCAGCAGCACTAGGGAAAAGCTGATTGGAGGCAAGAGGGATCACCCAGCATCTCCCCCTGTCTCCAGGCAGGATTGCATTGCAGTCAGACTCAGAAGAACCTCTTAACTCACACTTTTTAACATTTGTCGTCAATGAGTAAGATCCCTTCTACTGTTGAGGGTTAGTTAAGGGGTTACTATCATTATCAAAGCAGGGAACGGGTCATTCTGGAAGATCCACTGAAGTGTCAGTTATGTCTGCTCTTTAAGATCTTAAAGTACATGTCACACATTGTGTCTCTTGG
The DNA here is from genome assembly GCF_002288905.1 of Enhydra lutris kenyoni. NCBI lineage: Eukaryota > Metazoa > Chordata > Mammalia > Carnivora > Mustelidae > Enhydra > Enhydra lutris. The sequence goes on from NW_019154114.1 coordinate 7,097,170, forward strand.
TAGCATGATAGGGGTTTTACTTTTGTATTTTTTTATTTTTAAACAACTATTAAATTTGGGTATATTTCTCTTTTAAAGGGAGATTTTATTTTATTTTTTATTTTTTTTTAAAGATTTTATTTACTTATTTATTTATTTGACAGAGAGAGGGAGAGAGATCAGAAGTAGGGAGAGAGGCAGGCAGAGAGAGAGGAGGAAGCAGGCTCCCTGCTGAGCAGAGAGCCCGACGTGAGCCTCGATCCCAGGACCCTGAGATCTTGACCTGAGCTGAAGGCAGAGGCTTAACCCACTGAGCCACCCAGGCGCCCTAAAGGGAGATTTTAAAACATTTTTCCAGTTTATTGGGATATAATTGATAGGCATCACCATATACATTTAAGGCATACAGTATAATGGTTTGACTTGGATATATTGTGAAATGATGACTGCTGTGAGCATCCATCATCTCATGTAGATAAAATAAAAGGAAAAAGCATACAAAATATCTTTTTTTCCCTTATGATGAAAACTCTGGATCCACTCTCTTAACAACTTTCCCATATATTACAGAGCAGCGTTAGCCTCAGGCATCATGTCGTACATTATATCCCTAGTACTTACTTATCTTAAAACTGCAAGTTTGTAACTGGCTGCCTTTCTGCAGTTCTCCCCCTACACTCTCACTCCTGCTATACACAAATCTGATCTCTTTTTCTGTGAGTTCTCTTCTTCTTTTGGATCCACATATAAGCGAGATCATACAGTATTTGTCTTCCTCTGAATTCACTTAGTATATAGTGCCCTCAGGGTTGGTCTGTGTTACTACAAATGGCAGGATTTTTCTTTTTTTTATGGCAGAATAATATTCCATGGAGTGTGTGTGTTGGGGGGGTTCGCCTTTTTTTTTTTTTTTTTTTTTTTTAATTTATCAGTTGATGGAGCTTTAGGTTGTTTCCATGTCTTGGCTATTGTAAATAGTGCTGCTGTGAACTTGGGGGTGCAGATAGCTTTTCAACTGAGTGCTTTCATTTCTTTTTGATATATTTGATTGGGATTTTAACAACGTGGGAGGATTTTCTATTCCTTTTACCTCCTGCCAACCAAATATGCATTTCCATGTTCACCAGAAACCAGCGAAGTCTGGCTCTGATTTGCAGCCTGCTGGAGACTCTCTCTCAGATCTTAGCCTCGAACGTAAAAATATAAGTTGTTAAACAGCTTGCTTGGCTACCTTAGGAGGTGGCTCCTCTAAATGAAGAGATTGAATCTGCTTTACTCTAGCAATGAGATTTCCAGACAAAGCAAAGTCAGGGTGATAGCCTCTGGACTCTAGGTAGAGTTCTCAGCATGTATATCAAAGCCACATGCTCAGGGTGTCTGCCCTTCCTCCCAGACTCCTCACTGTGTCAGAGCCTGCAACTTCTCCCCACTCCCACGGGCCCTTGGTGAGCAGCTCATGACACCCAGAGGTTGCAGCTCAGCGTGTGTGTTTGCTTAAGCCAGTACCTTTTCCAAGCACTGATTTGGACTTACTCATTTGTTGCCTGTAAAAATGTAGTCATCTAGTCCTGGGTGTGTTCACTGTAGCGTGAGTTTTAGGTAGTAGATTTTTTTTGCAACAAAAAGCATGAAGGCAGCCTCTTTTCATTTGTCTAGGAACTGAACTCAGAACTTTGTACACCATGATGTTATTCCAACCCAAAAGATACAGGGTTTGGATGTGGGCTATATGATAGAAAATTTTATGCAATACGTAAACTCTGCTTAAATGGGATAAAAGCACCCAATATAGTTCTTGGCCCCTACAGACTTCTGCCAGATGCCAAAACGGCATAGAATAATTAGCTAAAAAGGAAAGAAGAGAGGCTTTTGGGTCAGAAGGCCTACGCTCAGGCCACTTGTATGTGCCTGACTTCAGGCCACCATTTCATAGCTTCTGTTCCCATTTGCAAAGTGGGGTCCCTGTACCACTCAGGATTGTGCCATGTCCATAAAATGCAATTATGGGAGCAACAGTGCTCTGAATAAAGGCTGGCAGAACCTAAAGGTATTGGTATCTTTTATCCTCCAGGTCTGATTCTTATTAGGCTTCAGATGTCTTTCCATAATCAGACAAAAGGTTAGGCTAATATGTCTTAGAAGTGGATGTTTCCTAAAATTGATGAGCAGCTCTGAGGTTCCACCAGGGTCTTACCCTTTGGGAAGCAGCTGTGGCAGTAAAGGGCTCAGAGGGGTTTGTGGCAGGCTGGGGCCCCCTATTATAGAAGACACCCCTTCCCCACAAGCCCTTATCCCCTCCCTTCTTCAGCTTGTCATTAATGAGGGAACTCCGTCCAAACCCAGTGTTCCAGGGTCTGATGAAAGCTATAACCTACTTAAATCATTTTCCCGGCCTTTAACCTAAAAAGATTACATTTCAGGGGTGGGGGGTAGAGGAGGGTGAGCAGTAGAGGACCAACCTACTGTCAGAAGACAAAATCAAATTTTGTAAGTGATGTTGCTGCATTAAATGGGCCAATCTTATGTCATGTAACATGTGAATAATGGCTCTAGCATGTGATGTCAAAATTTTCCACACATCTCATAAATAAATCCAGCCACACCCCTCCCCCCAACCACCACCCAAAGGCTATCCGTTTTTGAACCTCAGCTTGCATCCCAAATTAAGAATGCGTTCAGATTCAAGGTTAAAGGTACAGTGTCCCCTTTCAAAAGGCACATGTCAGTGTTTCTGCTGAGAATGATAAATAACATTTGAAACAGGCTATCAATTGTCAAGGCTCCTCCTCCTCCCTATCTTCCATTCTTCCTCTTCTTTTTTTTTAACTTAACTTTGCTGGTTAGTTCTGATGCTTTGAAAAGAACAGATACTATGTTAGGCCAACACTTGATGAGATTTTCTTTAAAGAAAACCACTTGAGATCCCTAGGGGAGAAAAATCCCACAGTCAGATAGTCCAGTGGCCTTCAAGAGTGAAGGAGCTACATACAGCCCAGCTACAGTTAGTATTGGCAGCAGAGCCAAGCCAAGCACTTTATCTAGCAAGAAGCCTATATTCTTTTGAGACCTGTCCATTCGCATGGAAATAACATGCACAGATCTGACATTAGTCAGAAAACCTGAAACTCTGTTGTTGTTTGCCGGGGAAATGCTTTCTTTTCATTATTGATTGTGACCAACACAGGTGACTTTTGGAAATAAGAATCCAGACTGTCCTCGGGTCCAGCACATTCAGTATCAGCAGTAAATGTACAGGGGGATTTTTCTACAAAATCCAACCTTGTCGAAAGCTCCTTTGCTGAAGCAAAGCGGCCTCTTTATTTCCTCTAAAGGACAGAATGCTTTTTTTTGTTTTTCCATTTTCCAGAGGGTCAGGAGGAGGCAAGGCGCTTGATGGCTGAGAACCAGAGCAAAGAAAAGGAGGGGAATTTGGCTTGATTTTCTTAGAGGCTCAAGTCCCCTTGTCTGCTCTCTCAGTCCCTCCCTTCTCCCCGCACCTCACAAACAAAGGCAGCATCATTCTCAGATAATGCTGCATGTGTCAGAAGCGAACGTTCTGGGAATGTACATGGTGACCTGCTCTGTGTAACAAACGTCAACCCCAAACCATACAGAAGTCGCTACATCTGTTTTGGCTTTGTTCGCAGCACAGAGGGGAGGGGGGTGCACTCCATGGTCAAGGGCCAAACTACATGTCATATTTCATTACCTTCATTAGCTACTACAGAAGGCTGCATTCAAAGAAAACGTTGGTATTAACTCTTGAGCCGCCAGCCTTTTCTGACAGTCATTTTCACCTTCACCCACTACTTGCCGATCACTGTGCATTCATGCTGTGGGCTCTGATTTAACTAAACTGTAAATCAGTCCTGAGGTCCACGATTTCACCTTCCTAAAGGAGGCAAGCTACTGTTTTATCCTAGGTAGCTACTTACAGGACGGCAGAACATCTGGAACCTATTAGGGCAAATGCTAGTGTAAACCCAGTGGGGAAAGCGTATTTAGAATTAATAAAACTTTCCCTTCTTGTTTTGTCCGCAGTTGTCTTTTTCTTTCCTTCCTCACATTATTTCTGTGATTTAGTATTGCCAGCTCTGTTCCTGGTGGCTGAAGTGAGATAAGATGATACTGATGCCTCGCTCTTTTGGGGGAGCTTTTCTTGTTGTGCTTTCTTGTGATGACATCAGTGGAGCCTCGCAGTCACGGTCCTTGGACATAAGAACCCATTCCCCCATATTCATATTGTCTTTCTTAAGCTATACTTTGCACTTACTGAAATAAAAGTTAGTACAGGCATAAAGTAGGTCTTGATAATTCAAGGCTGTAAAAATGGTCTGTTTTCATGCTGCATATTGAATGCATCATGATTCTATTTTAAATCCTCTATGGCCCATACGTGCTATTACTTAATATTATGAAGAATGGCCAATCGGCCAGCATAAGTCAGAACACACCTGGACTGTCGAATTAGGGGTCTGGAATTTGATTCTTCGTCCTGGCTCTGCTATTGATTTATCTCCTGGTATCAGACAAAACTCATGCCCTTAATTCTTCCATCTGTAAACTGTGGCTCATTATACCATTACAAGGGTTCTAGGAGTTCAAAAGATTTCATTTGAGGACACTCCTAAAAGCCCTAAGAAGACAATACTTTAGAATACAGCATTTGGAATACAATAACATTTCTTTATTTTTATTACTAAACCAGTGAGTTGCATGTGTAGTCCTGGACCAACAACATCAATATCACATAAGAACTGGTAGAAGTGCAAATTCTTGTCTTGAAATCTTGGCCTGAATGTACCTACTGAGTCAGAAACTCTGTGGTGCAGGAATTCTGATGTACCCTTAGGTTAGAGACCGCTGATCAGTACATTTGGCTTCCAGTCCAGGAGTTAAATGCACAGAGCTCTCTAGGCCCAAGTATTGGAGTGGAAGCTCAGCTCTCCAAGGATTGAAATGTGTTACCTCTGAACGCCTCTCTAGATCTGTAAGTAACACAGGTCCTCTTTCATTCTTATTTGTGGGCAGTGCCAAAACAAAATTGCTTTTCTGGTTTGGAGATGCGTTTCATGATTTGGCTGAACATTATTGACTCGCTAAACTCCATAACCCACTTTGTAAGCTGGTGTCTGTCTCATGGCATTTTGGATACAGTTTAACCTTCCAGGAAAATAAATTTATAATGAAGATGGACTCCCACCACCAGAGTAAAGGCATTAAGCTTAGATTTGGGACTCAAATGTACACAGAGGCAGAATGATGCCATAGAAGGCATCTAGAACTTCTCTGGAGTTGGGACACTAATACAAAGATAGTTTGCACATTATCCACTTGGAGGCAGAAAGAGAAGTGGAAGAAAATAGTGTTTGTGGTCAGAAATGCTATGCTTTCTTTGGTGCATCCCACATGTCCCTCTTTCACATTTTACAGGAGTTGTTGTAAAATAAAAACTAACCATGCAGTGGACACCCAGATATGTGATCTAGTTTGGTAAATGATTAGCACTGTGTAAATTGTAAGTGCAGAAGCATCCGCTATAGGTTGGCTTTTAGTATGTATCTGTGTCTAGTGCTCCTCTGTGCCTATGATGCCTTTTTTTTTTCCCATAAAGGAATGAAAAATTATACTCTCTCCCTCATCTCCTTTTGGTGTTTCAGGTTTCCCTAAGATTCAGGACACATTCGGAATCTGAGAGAAAGGCCACCAATTAGGACGATTTTTTGGTTCCCATTTTTAACCTCAGACCAGCCAACTCATTTCTCCCTCCTTTGAATTTGTCCCTAAGTTCGGTCCTACAATGAGACCTTTTGCATGGCAAGTTTAAGCCTGGAGCAAATTTTTATGGCTGAATTATAAACCCTTGAAAATAGGGGTTTATAATGGAAATGCTGACACAACCTTAACTCTAGCAGCGAGAGCGCAATGTAATAATAAATGAGGCAGAACAGCAAAGTGCTGCTTTTAATTTATCATTTAGTAGAAGAAAAAGGCCTTGTTTACTTCTTCTTTTTCATCTTCTTCTCTGCTTCCAAGACTTGCAACCATTATTTTGAAATGTATTTTATAATAAAACCTCAGTGGTTATGTTGCCTAGGGCTTGAATGTCCATTTTTGAAAGGGAGAAAGAGAGAGAGAGAAATTTTTGAGGCCTGAGAAGCATATTCTGTTGACTGATTATGTTTTGACGGCACAGTTGCTGCCTGGGATGCATTTATTGTGGAACAGATCAGCTACTCTGCTATGATCCAGAAATGCCCAGAACATATGATCCCGTTTGGACATGTCTACAATAGTAGCAGGAAGAGTAATAATAATATTTGAAATGCCTTCCAGCTCTTTTAATTCCAGACATTCTAGACTTCTTTTAATTCAGTGCATTTTGAGCATGTGGATTATAGCCTTTGGAGTCACTTAAGTCATCCCCCATTCCCTGCATTCCCATTTTGTGGATGGAGGAGCTGAAGTCTTTCATTGTCATTGTGGTTCTAGAAATTCAATTCGGTCCTTACTAGGTCTTTGTATGCTAAGCACTGGGCTGGGATACAAAAGAGCATGGCTGTTCATCTCCTGGAACTTAGAGCCTAATGGGCAAAGCAAACATTTAACAAACAAAAAACAATGGTGTAAAACATTACAACAATAGAAGCCTGTTGTAAAGTCACTTTATGACATGGGTGTTCACCTACTTCTAATCCCGACTCCATCATTCCTCTTTCTTCAGAAGGGCCCAAGGATCCAAAATCTTTAGCATACCCCACTTGAGTATTTTATGGTCTGTGTGCCCAGGATGGTGACCTTTATAAATGCAACAAATTCCTTCCTTTGTCCTACAGCTTCTACTTTGGTTTGTTCAATAAGAGGGCTCTGTAGAATGGGAGGCAGTAGGAAAGCAAGGTCATAGTATTTATCCCTCTGGCTTTCTCCCTTTTGGGGGCAGATTTGGTTGCATTTCTCTATTGAAGACCATAGCTCCTGGTTGCAGCCCTTTCCAACAACTACTACTCTTGCCAGGTACTGGCAACCCTGCCCTCCCTGGCACCTTCAGGCCTAGGGGTGGTAATGGTTCCTGTGCTCTTGCTAGCCCAGGGGTGCTGCTGCTTCACTGTCCCTTGTGGGTTTCCCCAAACCCAGCTCACATCTTGGCAGATAGTCTCTTCATTAAATTCTACTCAGTATGCCCATTTGAGTATGTGCAAATTGTTTCCTACTGGGCCTCTGGCTGATGCAAGAATTAGACACAGTACACCTGTGTGTGCACACACATATGCATACATATACTTTAAGAAAACAGAGTATTTAGGCAGAAGATTTATAGAGTGGGTCTATCCAATGTTGGGCTTTGTAGTGAGTACACTATGAAGTCACTTCTTAAGATTCCTAGGCCAGATATTGCATCCATCATGCAAGGCAGCAAGCCCCTGAAATTACATCAGATTTACAACATAATAAACTTTCATTAAGATGAAACTACAAGAAACTTATTCCCTTTCATTCCCAGGTCTAAACAAATGCTGCTTGAATACTTAATGAAGCCAGGTCTCTCCCAAATTGGTAATGCTTGTATGAGGATATTAGGATGAAACCAGGTGACACAGAACATGTGACTCCTTGGAACATCCTGGTAGCTGATCAGTACTTACATAGTTGGCATCCATTTGCCTCAGCCATTCACAATGAGAGACATGAGGCTCCTCGCTGAGGTTGATCTGGACTTGCACCCACCATACAGATTCCTGAGTGCATTTTAATCATCATGTGTCTTGTGCTTTATTGAAAGGTTTACATTGTTTGGTTGCTTCCTTTTCTGATATTGCACTGAATAAATCAGTTGTGATAATTCCTTAGCATTTCAGAGAGCAAATACTCCAGTGATAGAATGGAAGTGGTTCACCAGGAGGCATCTCCTAAAAAGACATAATTCAGGAACATGGCAGCTTGAACATGTAGGTTTGTCTCTGTGCTCTCATAGCCTCACTGAAATGACAGTTTAAGTATAAAATATAAAACCACAAAGACAACAAACATAGAAGAGAAAGTGATGGCAGATAAGAAGTGTCAACAAAATTTTGGAAGCTGAAAAATAATCGGACTGATGGTAACTGATTTAGCAGATAATAGAAAAGTAGAACTACATGCCTGCAAAAGACAAAGTCAAGAATTGAGCCAATTTGGGGTGCTAGAACATAAAGGTTCTGCTATTGGAGACCCTGGCAATCTCTGCAAGTGTGGGAATGGGTAGGACTGGGAATAGAACTGGTTGGAAGTTGGAGAACAGATAAGTGATCTTCCAGATTCCCTCACCCTATACTACTTTGCTGAACTTATCAGAATCTTAGGTTCTGGAGAGGCTATTGAATAGGGTCTCACTTGGGGATTAAGGACACTAGTCTCACTGCACATGAGGATTAATTGAAGTCTGTTTGCTGAATGATGACACATCTTTGCTCCGGTCTGCCATCTGGTTGGGAAACATTGTTGATCAACTCTAGGCTGGAGACTGGAGGATTCCTCCCTGAGGAGTTGAAGATTCCAAGAGGAAAGTTCTATAGATACTGTCAGCTGGATTTTCAGGGAAACAACCAGATCTCCTCCTAAATGCAGAGGACATCAAGCCCCCACAGACCTTCCAACAGCTTTTTAAAAAGTGTCTATTTTAAAAATATAAATGAACAGTGTTCCTCCAGATACTTGAGGAAAACTTTATCTTGATGACAAGAACAAGCAAAGAGAAAAAGGAACTCAGAGGAGATGGAAACAGGGCAAAAAGCAGTCAAAAATGCAAAAACAGAATTAAGATACTCAGACGAGGGGAGATGCCACATCCATCGAATAAGAGTGGTATGGTGTTTTTGAAAGAGTTCAAGATGAGAAGTAGCACCCAGGTACTGAGGAAACAAGTGAATATGGCAGAAATTTCATACAAAGATTAAAAGTTTCAGAGAGTAAAATGGTTCCAATCAACATCAGCTTTTTCAACAGAAGTTCTGGAAACTAGAAAACAGTAAACCTTGAGCAAAAATTATTTCCAGTGTAGAACTAAGAACCAAACTGCTGCTTAAGCATGATGGTAGGATTTACCTCCCCTGTCCCTTTTCTGAGAAAGTTATCAAAGGGTGTATTTTCCTGATGAAGATGAAAGAAACAAAAAAAGAAGCATGAAGATAAAAAAACAAAAACAAAAACAAAAACAGATGATTTAACACTAGAAGGAGGCAAATGGGATTCTTGGGATAATGGAGAAGAGGCTTTGTAGGATGACTGCTGGTCAGAAGGGTTAAAATAGAAACCTAGTCTAGTTTAGAGTAATAAGACATAGGGCCCTAGGATGTCTCTGAGGGAAAAAAATGATTAGGATAGTTAATCTGATGGGTTTAAACATATTTGTAAGAAATACATAAGTGGCAAGAATTGGGGGATAAATTAATTATACATATGTAGAAAACCAAGCAGGCAACAAACAAACCCCAAAACAAAAACCAAGACCATTACTAACTCCTGGAAAAACAACAAAATTGTGCCCAGAAAGAACTGTAACTATAATAAACCACAGAGCATGTGTGAATAATGTTTGTATGGTAATAATACAATTACAATATAGACAGAAAGTGTTTTGTTAACAAAAAAATGTTATATAACTATATCAATAGAACGGCATGGGTGTATACATAACATGCATGTGCTTAGAGTTATAAGAGATCTGAATCCTCATTTTCCATAGTGTGAAGTCATTAGATAATAGTAAAAAGAGCCCAAATCAAGAAACATAAAGAAAATCAGATTAGTTAGAAACAGGGAGGCAGACACCAGTAGTAAGTGGGAGATTGCTCTGGGGAGCAGGAATCAGGACTGGAGAGAGGGTAAAGTGAGGAATTGCTATTCCTCATTAGAGGACTTGCAGAAGTACTTGTATTACATGGATAATTTTGTAAAAGGTAAATTTAAAAACAATTCTGCAAGTCAGAATCTGTCTTTTTCATTTGTTCGTTTTTCTTCTTTGGTCATGGTTAAGGGAAGGGCTCATGATGATATGTATTGGTAGTGCTATCTGAGTGCCAAGCACTCAGTTAAACTTGACATGCATTTTATCATTTAATCCTCTTGATAGTCCTGAGATGTTTCTTTTGCCCCCTTTTAGAGATAAAGGAATTTAAAGTTCAGAGAAGGTAAGACATTTGCTCAAGTTCCATAGCTCTCTCTGATTCCAGAGCCCAGATGTTTGCCTCCCTCATCTCCCCTACCTGCCATCTCTCCAAGACAGCCAAGCATCTTCTTCCTGTGATCTGCTCCCCTCTTCATATTTTTAGTGAGGCTTTGCTCATGCTAGTCTTCCCACCTAGAGAATACTCTTTCCTGCTCTTCCCACCTGCCTCCTTTCCTTGCCTCCTAAACACAGCCCAGCTTTGTCAGGTTACTGTTTTGAAGAACAGCACTGACCTGATGGGGATGCTGCTAGCTGAATAGCTGAGGTCCAGGATACAATGGAATGTAGTACCTAGGACAGCCCTATTTATAGCCATACTTCGTACTAGCTCCATGACCTTGAGAAGATCATTTAAATTTACTAACTTTCCTTGTCTGGAAAATGGAATAATAATAGTAATTACTTTATTGGATTGTTGCAAAGATTAAATGAGTTCATACCTGTGAAGTCTTTAAACTAAGACTGGCACATAAGTGTTAGCAATTATTATTATTTGCAATAAATACAGTTGACTGGTTTACAGTTGATTAATAATTGACAGAAAGTTTGTGGATCTAAATGAATAATTCATCAGTCTTATAGAATAAAACTTGAAACTCTTCTTTTTTTTTTTTTTTTTTAAAGATTTTATTTATTTATTTGACAGAGATCACAAGTAGGCAGAGAGGCAGGCACGGGGTGGGGGGAAAGCGGGCTTCCCGCTGAGCAGAGAGCCCAATGCAGTCGATTCCAGGACACTGAGATCATGACCCGAGGCGAAGGCAGAGGCTTAACCCACTGAGCCACCCAGGTGCCCCTGAAACTCTTCTTGATGACATAGGCCACACACTTCTTGCCCACTGGGTTTCCTTCAGGGTAATAAAACAACAAAGAATTGTTACTATTGTCCACCCTCAGCGTCCATTTCCCTAAGTGGCAGTCTTAGGCTGAGTTATCCTAATCTAAGAGGGGGATTTGTGTTCAGGGGACTTAGGGGAAGTATATGTGAGAAAAACACTGTTAAGGGTCTTGGGGAAGGAGCAGGATTGGGCAAAGGAAGGAATCAAAGAGTGATATTGTGGCTGCAGAGGCCTTTGTTGATCCTCTGGGAAGACCATTGGAGGGCCATGGGATCTGAATTGTCCTAAGTCCGGGAGAGGGGGCTGGGCCTTTCCACGCCCACATTAACAGTCATGGGACGTGCGTCATGTCTGAGGTGGTGCTCTTTGGCCAGAGATGCAGCTGTGAGCCTTCAACACCTAACTCTCCTGGCAGCTGCAGAAGTGAGTATCTCACACTCACTTGGAAGGAATGGGGCTACTCATCACAGCCTCCATTTCAGTGTCCCCCTCTCTGGCAACTAGCATTTTCATGCTGCCTCAGCAATTAAAGTTGGGAAAGAAGGTAGTCCTCTAGATTTACGTATTCTAAGTTTTTTTTTTTTTTTTTTTTTTTTACCCTCTGTATTTCAGAATATGTTATGTTGTGATAAATTAACTCTCAGTATCCAGGGGCTTAGCACGACAAAGATTTATTTCTAATTTACAGTGTGTATTTAGCAAATTTAACTCAGTTTAGTTGTGGATAGGGATGTGTTCCACACACTAATTCAGGGACATAGGCTCTCAGGTACATCATCTTGCAGCAGTCCACCTAGAACCTGAAACACAGAGCCTCCTTTGTGGCTGAGGAGGGAAGCAGACTGTCACATGCCAGTTGTTAATGCTTCTGCCCCACAGATGTACATGTTACTCCTGTTTAAAGACCAGTACCCACACCTAGCTGTTTGACTCTATTTGCTGGAGAGCTGGAAGATGTGGGGGAGCCATAGATGTGCTGTGGGCCGCCAAAGCTTTGGAAGCTTTGACTTCCATCAAGGCCATTCCCATTCTCAAGGAAGGAGGATAACAGATTACTATCTGCCACCAGAAGGAAAGAAGTAGGTTTGAATGTTTACCTCTAATCATACCCTAAGTCACGGTGCTTAAATTGCTACTCCTTAGCGAGCTTCAGGGAATAATTGAGCCCTTTAATGTTGCCTGAAGAATCTTACATGTATTACACATGTTCCTGGGGTACAGAGTCCATAACTTCTAGCAGATTCTCAGAGAGGGCTGTGACTCCAGCAGTGTTAGAATTCACTGTGCTCTTAGGTATCTGTATTGGTCCTTGGTTTCACCTATACGACAAAATAAAGGCTCAGGCTTTGCCTTTCTGCAAGTGTCAAGATTCAGATTTGAAAACTGGAGACAGGAGTTGTAGCAAGTGGGGGCTGCCTTTCCCCTGAGCCGGCTACCCACTGCGCACCTGAAGCATAATTCCTGACCCCAGCATGATTCCTGGTTTCCATAGTGACCGGGACCCTGTGCTAGCCAGTGGGGCCCTGCCCATGCTCCAGTCAGAGCTTTTCTTAACTTCGGGGGCAGGTTCTCTCATGTACTGGATAGAGGATCCAGTTAATGATGGCTCCTTCTAGCCCTGTTTTTATGACTCTGGTTATAATATATAGATGAAGTCAGCAAACATTTTCTGTAAAGGGTCATCACCTCTGCCTCCCCCAAAGACCCCAAATGATGTTAATCTCCTCATCTTCCCAAGCCAGTTATCCCTTTCTGTTTTGTTTCTAATCATTGGTAAAGTTTTTAACATGGCCGAAACAAAGTCTGTTGTTTTTATACACATTTTCTTCATTATTGTTATAGAGTAACTGATATTATCTTTCATGTGTACCAAGGGACTTCCTTGTAAATAGCAAATAGGTGTGGAAAAAAAGCTGCCTTTGAATAGTAGTAATGCCTAGCTCTTAAGTTCCACTTTTTTTTTTTTTTTTAATTTTATTTATTTGACAGAGTGAGATCACAAGTGGGCGGAGAGGCAAGCAGAGAGAGAGAGAGAGAGAGAGGAGGAAGCAGCCTCCCTGCAGAGCAGAGAGCCCGATGAGGGACTCGATCCCAGGACCCTGAGATCATGACCTGAGCTGAAGGCAGAGGCTTAACCACTGAGCTACCCAGGTGTCCCCTTACGTTCCACTTTGATGAGAGGCAGTCTGCATATATATCCACCTTTAAAATAGGAAGCTATTCAGCCCTGAAAACAATTCACAGAGGAAGTTAAGTGATTTCAGGATTCAGCTGTCATGAGCCTTGTTGGCTCCGTTCATGACTTGGAGGTCTAGGTTGGGTGAAGACAGAGAAGACAATTTTAGGAAGTCTGGGGGCTGTTGTTTGATCTGAGGTGACCTTTGTTCCTGTGCAGGAAGAGTAGAGATCCCATTCTGCTTTCGCTGTTGACCTGTGCTTCTGGGCCTTAGATTTCTGTATGTATTTGGTGTAAGGTCCTCACAGACCACAGCCTTGTTTATCTTTATAAGACCTAAGTTTTATCATCTTCCATATGGCAGACTTGGAAGAGTAAATGAGAGAATGAAGGAATGAACAGTGTGTAGGATTTTAGGACCCTGTAAAGCCAATCTCATTCTTTGGATTTTCTTCTCAGTCACATCCCAGAATGAAACACTTACTGCCTTTTCCTCTCCCTCCTCCTTTTCCTCTTCCTCTTTGTTCATTGGAACCTTCTTTTCACATGAATTACATACAGCATTCACTTAAAAATTAACTTCTGGACAGTCATTATACTTGAATTGTGTGTCATTCCAAATGGCATTTGTAGACTCACTGATTTTACTCTGGTGGTCTTTGTATGAATTTGAGCTCAGGCAGTAAAGAAAAAAGTGAATTCCCAAGACAAGCTTTTGCAAATGTTGGGAGACTCTGAAATGTTACAGTTATATGCCAGTTTCTGTCTTCAAAATAGGAGACATGGGTTACTGCATTCTACTCTGTTAGCCGTCTCCTGGTGATTCCTGCTAGACCCCTCTCCTGGGGCCCAGACAAGATGAGTTTCATGTCATCCAGAGAAAACACTAAGCTGTAGCTTATCTCCCCAGAGTGTGCTAGTAGCTTTGTTCATTTTTCACTCACCTGTGAATTTTCCATTTAGAAAATATGATTAATATTCCATAGAAGAAGAATCCCACCTTTAGAGTTTTTTTTTTATCACCTACATTGCATTTAAATTAGTTGATGTAAGAATGTCTTCCTTTCACTAATCAAGATTCTATACCTGTTCAAGATCTAGAGGATCTCCCTCCCATCAGCTTCTCAGTATGAAGTGACCTTGGCTTTCCTTGAGTTCAGGTACAGATTGTTGGTCATTATATTTTGTACTGACATGGTTTCTTAGTGTTATATTGAACCATTGATTGAATCCTGCTTTGGCACGTTACCATTTAGTTAGATGAAACTTAAGCTCCTGGAAATCAGGCAAGGTATTGTCTTTTCCTGCCTTTTCCTCTCCCTCCTCCTTTTCTTTTTCCTCTTTGTTCATTGGTACCTTCTTTTCACATGAATTACATACATCATTCACTTAAAAATTAACTTCTGGATAGTCATTATACTTGAATTGTGTGTCATTCCAAATGGCATTTGTGTGTCTTTGTAAATCTTTTGGCATTAAGTATGGTGCAAAGGTACACAGGGAAATCATTGTAGCTCTGGGTAGGTCATAAGCAAATGCATCAGTGGTTGTTCTCACATATTGACATTTTCCCTGTTTGATCTTTGAAAATAGTTACAACGCAGCTTAAAACTGGAGAACATACATTGCTGCTATCATTTAGGGGATTATTGTGGTTTGAAATGTGCCCTTGAAGAATACTTAATATTTTGCAAAATATTTTCACCATTCATTTCACTTACTTTTTGTAGACAAAGCAAGGTAAATTAACAGGAGAAGCTGAAATCTCGGCGATTATCTTGCCTTGATTGAACAAATGAAGGGGTAAGTGGACAAATGGCATCAGAACAGAATCCAAATTGGAGCTGTTTGATTTTGAGTTGAAGGCTAATGCTTTACTCCCTTCGGCGGTTAGGGTGGTGAGTGCAGTGTTTGTCTCCCAGGACAGAGTTGTGTAGGAGTATATGGCACACCGATTCCTCTTCACCAGCGGAGCTTTCTTTCAGCATCTGCTTTCTTTCCTGGAGAGAGCTTCTAAGGTCACTTCTGCATTCACCCGTTGGCCTTGCCACTTAGTATCATTTAATCTTTCCCAGTCTTTTCCAGGATGCTTTTGGTGTCCTTCCCCTGAAGAAAAAAATCCCATTTCTGTCACTTGCGCTGTGGGAAAACCCTGAGCCTCAGTTTTCTTATTAGGAAAATGGGGATGAAATGGGACCAGCCACGGCAGGTTAGAGAAGTAGATGAGGCAGTGTCACATGCGTGGCCCTCTACTGGCATAGAGCAAATGCTCACCAAATACTGGCCTTCGGTGCTGTTGATAGAGTTGGAGATAAGCGCTGAGGAAAAAGGATTTGTGGATGATGTCATCAATGGAGTGGCGGTAAATGAGTATTTCCTTAGTTGCATTACATTAAATTAAATTTAACTCCGCTTCCTAAGGGAGGCATGTTGATCCAGGGAGTGGTGAGGACAGGGATCCTCACTGCGCACACAGAGACAGGAAAGGTGCAGCAGGGCTGTAGCAATTAAAACTGATATGTTAGATGGGATGTGTTGTTTCTTACAAATCCTGGCAGCGCAAGACCTCCTTTACATTCATGGGAAGAGATGAAGAGTAATCCTGCCCCCAGATGCGGCCTTCCTTGCCAGGAGAAAGGGATTGGCCCAATTCAGTTGCACAATGTGCAAGGATGTAAATCCGATAATGTCATGCTTTAAAAAAATAAAGAAAGCAAGCCCTGCTGATTGCTTATATGGACACCCGGCATACCTTAAGAAGTGAGAGCGGTTCAGGCGGGAATGTAATAAGGCCTAGGAAAGTGGCAGCATGAAAGGGATGACCTTTATTTGCAATCATGGCTGAGATTTACAGTTTATTACTGATAGCTTTTATAAAGAGCCATTCAGTTCAGAGGTGAGAGGTTTGTCATCTGGAAATGCAATTAACTTTACCTTATCCCAATCCCCCTGGTCTTAGTGTGAGAGCAGCACTCCAGCTCTCCAGCAATATCATGATTTCCCCTCTAATTTCATTTCTGTCTACTGCATCCCTAGGTCCCTGGCATTAACACGGTTGCATATTTTCACTATTATTATTTTTTCTTATTGCTCCTCCCTGTCATCGGTAGCCAGGAGGCACTTGTATATATATTTTTTTTATTTAAATTATTTGATTTCCGAATGAGGAAAACTCAAAGCATAAAGCCCTTTTAAACCACAGCAGTTAGAGGAACCTACAGAACCAAAGGTATGCTGTCTTAGGTCCTGGAAATTAATTATGGAAATGGAGAGCTGGTATCAAGGTGGAGCAGTGTGACCGAAAGATGGGATCCCGGGGAGTTGAAAGCCTTGCGGCCCTTCCTACTTTAGCGCTGGACACACTGTGCCTAGAAGGATACCCGCTCCCCCGTGCCTGCTTGGGCGCATGAGCATGGGCAGGAAGCACAACACAATTGGAAACATGAAAAAATGAAAGCGATTTTGGCACCCCTGCTGTGTGTGTATGAGAAGTCCCGAAAGGTCTATTTTTGTTTCACAGGTTCAGTTTTATGACCCTCTCTTGTCTGTTAAGTCAGGTCTGCAGGAATTTAAGAGCCAGACACAAAAGCAAGAATTTAGTACTTTTTGCCAGTTGGTTTAGGTTATTTGAAATATAGCCTAGTATATTTTCCACACTAGGCTGCTGCCAGATAGAACAGAGGAGGGAAGTGGTTCCAAGAGCCTGCATCCTCAGATTTTTCAGCCTTTGAAGAATGGAGGGAGAGGCGTGGGATTCTACTGCGTGCCCCATCCCTTAATGCCACATTGTCTGCGGCTCTGGCACACTCCCCCTGCCTCCAGATAGCCCCTCCACCTGCCTTATAAAACCCCAAACAGAGGGACCTTTTACAAATTCCTAAAGCTCTATCTGAAAACTATTTCCTCTGGGGTAAGGTAAGAGCAGAATAATTACTACCCCTGCGTTTTTCATCCCGATTTTATTGTGGCTATTATTTTCATCAGTGTTAGAGGTTAATATCCCTATTTTTCCCCTCCACTGCCTAAATATAACTGGGGCTCAGCACACAGCCAAACCAGGTAGCGGAGGAAATAGCATTGCCACCAAAAGAGGTTTGGATTAGTCCATCTGAAATGAGGGTTTGGGGCCCTAGGGTAAGAATTACCCTACTGCAGCTGATAGCAGATAGATTTAAACCCATAGTATTTCTTTTCTCAGCTGAGAGAGGTCGGGCTAAAAGATTCAGAAGGTGAATAGAGCATGAAACGATGTGCTTATATAACTATATTGGTGCTCCAATAGAATGGCATCTCTAAGAATAAAAGCATCCAAGAGCCATTTTTAATAGGAAGAAGGGAAAGCAGGAGCTTCATTTGAGCATCCTTAAAGAACTCTTTGCAGGCAAAGCAGGGCTGAAGGTGCTTAACTTAAGGGACCGTGCTAAACTTGAGGGGGATATGTTCAACTGCCCTTTCCTGTAGAAGTACCTTTAAAATTAACTTTTAGAAGTCTGGCATTTTAAATCTTTGTCCCTAGGCTGTGTCTATACTTAAAGAATAGAAATGGGGGAGAGGGCAAGCATGGAAGCTGGAGGGTGAGCATTTCAAAGGCTAGTGGAGGATTCCAGTTGAGATGCTATCTGGACTTAGGTCAAGGTTCTGGCAGCGGAGATGGAGAGATGTAAATGGATATGAGATAAAGTTTGGAGGCAAAGCCTACAAGATATGCCTACATATTGAAGAGGATTAGGAAGCATTAATACAAGGAAGTCAAGAAAACTACATCTCAGAGCCAGTGTGTCCATTTCAACAGGCTGCTTCCTTAGCGTTCCAAATGCTACAGTATCAAAAAGCCATCCCCATTAAGCACTGCTGTCCCACTCTGATAAACTAGGGAGGTACTCACCGTCTGTAGCTTGGTGATGTGGTTCAGGTGCTTTTTTGCATTTAATGCTTCCAGCTATGGAACTCAATAACACATGCCTGTTCCCTTCCCAAATGGTACCTTCTTCCAAGTGTATGTGTAGAACAGCATCTTCGTTCCCTAGAGTCAGCGTCAGCCGTGGACACAGGGATAGAAAGAAAATTTGGGGTGAGGCAGATGTTTACATGTACGAAGAAAAGAGCATATGAGTCTTTGTTAGAATACCTCTGGGCCATCAAACTAGGAATGCTTGTGAGTCATGGGAATGAGTGTTGTAAAGTCACCTTGGACCATGAGGGCAGCACAGAAGCTCAGATTTCACTAAACACTTAGTGAGTTTATGCCCGCACCATGTGAGGCCATGGGGATTTTATAGTGACTGAAATAGACAGTGTCCTCTCTGTCTTGGAATTGAATTTGAGAGTTTTGGCCCATGAATCAAAGAGAAAAAAAATCAAAGTGAGAATAGTCAAAGCTTAGTATCTTTTCCATTTTTTAGGAGGGTTGGACCATGGAATATTAGAATCTCCTAGAACTTAGCTCTAAATCCTCTTCCCATCTACATTAGCTCCCTAAATGTTTTCATCTACTGCTATAACTTTAAATACAGTCCGTGGGCAGGTAACACTCAAATATATGTGTTAAAGCCCAGCTTTCCTCTGAGTTCTAGATGTATATTACCAAGTGGCTATTCAACATTTCTACTTAAATGCATGAGAAGCAGTTTAAACTAAATGTGGGCAAATTGAACTCCTGATTTTCTCTTCTGAAGTTTGTGCATAACCATCTTAGTAAAATTTACTGCCACTCCTTCTGTTCCTTTGACTGCAAATAGAGGATTCCATCACCTTCCACAGCCAAGCCACCAGCCTTTCTGCAGGTTCTCCTCAAAAATGCCCTTCCAGGGTGCCTGGGTGGCTCAGTGGGTTAAGCCCCTGCCTTCGGCTCAGGTGATGATCTCAGGGGTCCTGGGATCGAGTCCCTCATTGGGCTCTCTGCTTGGCGGGGAGCCTGCTTCCCTCTCTCTCTCTCGCTCTGCCTGCCTCTCTGCCTACTTGTGATCTCTCTCTGTCAAATAAATAAAATCTTTAAAAAAAAAAAAATGCCCTTCCACCCACTGCTTATTCTTTCCATTTTACACACCCTTGACCGTGGTATAAGCACAGGTAGCTCTTGCCTCCTCTTTCATTGGTCTCTTCCCTTTACCCCATTGTCCTTGTTTTTGGTGTCAATTTCCTGCTTGGAAGCCAGAGAAAATATAAATAAAAAATGTTTTAGAATACAAATCAGAGCCTAGTTCTGCTCTCAAAACCCCACCCTGTGGCTCTGATCCTTCCCATGCTCTCTGAGACCACGAAAGATCTAGTCCCTGCATTACGGCTGCCCCCATGTCTTTGACATCTTTCACCAGAAGCAGCTTTTGTTTCAAGTGAGTGAAGTTTAAGTTTCATGGACTCTTATTTGCACAGGCCCTTTCTGAGATTTGGGAGGGTCCTGGAGCAGCTTTATATTTGTAATTTTATTTTCTGTGTTGTAAAAAGGGTCCCCCCAAACTACATAAGCTTCAAGCCCCTATGAAACCTGGTTTCACCTCCTCTAGACCTCTTCCTCTTTTTTTCTTCTCTTCAGCTTTATTAGCCTTCTTTACCATTTCAAACATGGCAAGCTCATTCCTACCTTGTGGCCTTTGCCCTCACTCTTCTTCTGAAGCATCGCATGGTTCACTCCCTCACTCTCTTCAAGTTTCTGCTCACGTACCTCCTTTTGAGAGAACCCTTCCCTGATGGTTCTCCCTCCACACGCTCTGCCTCTTTCTCCTCTTCACAGCTTCCCACGGACATATGAGTATGTACACACTCGTTTGTTGATTGTATACTGATTGTATGTTGTTTGTTGTAGATGTTGTATTTAACTACTAGAACAGAAGCCACCTGTGGACAGGGACTTTGCCTCATTCGCTCTTTATTCCAAGATCCAGGAGCAGGGCCTGCCCATAGTCAGTGGCAGTAAGTGATAGCTGGATAAGTGAAGGGAGGGCCCAGCTGTTCTCCATTTTCTTTGACACAGAAAGACTTTGATAAGAACTGAAAATGTATACAAGGGAAAGAAAAAAATACTGCCTGGTGGTGAGGTCTGCAGGATGTAAAGAAGGGGGAACAGTGGGACCCAGCTGTCTGGAGCAGCGCTCCCCTCTAGAACTTTCTGCTGTGATGAAAACATTGCATATTTTTGCTGTTCAATAGCCACTAGCCACTGTGGATTGAGCACTTGGAGCTTAATGAAACTCAGGAAACTGAATTTTAAATGTTATTTGATTTTAGTTAATTTTATTTCAGTTAACATATTTGATTAATGTCATTAACTTTAAATAGCCACATGTGACTAATGGTTACCACATTGATCAGTGTAAGTCTAGAGACTCAGAATCCTTTATCTGGGAGGAGCCAGAAGCAGGAGCTGAGACCAAAACTGAGTGCTTCTGATTATAGAGAAGAAAAAAAAAAAAAAAAAGTCCCAAGTTTACCAAACATAGTGACAGGATGTAGAATGAGGCATGTTTTTCAAGATGCCTTGAGATCCTACAAAAGCAGGACCTTTCTCATTTCTAAGAAAACTGTCTGATAGTTAGCAATAATTAGATTTTTTTTAGGTTAGCCAGACTGGATGACTTAGAAATACACACACGCCACAGAAGGTTGGTGAGCAACCAAGGCCAGGTGACCTACATCAACTAGAAACAGGAGCTGCCCAGGAAGGATGAAAAGCAGTTGTAATAAATACAGGGTTTCATACTCAAAACAGCGATGCAAACAGCCAGATCCAAATGAGAGCAAAACTTCTTAACTGCAGAGCGGGTGTGTCTGAAAAACACTTCAAATGAAGAGTGAATGACCAGCTAAATAGGGTTTTGCATGGCAACACCAATTCCATTTTCACAGGAAGGGTGTATGGCAAGGGGATCCAGGTGGCCAATTGCATTGTTCCAGCTCACCCGAAAAGATTCTAACCACATCTGGAAAGTCAGCTGTGGTTCACATCCCCACAGTTTAAGAAGGAAATAAAATGTAGAGGAAATAAAAGAAAGGCCACAAAAATGATAGAATGTTGGAAGAGCAAACTTGAGTGGTCTGACTGAAGTAGTAATTTATATCCTCCCCAAAGAAAGGCTTCAATGGAGGAAGTGACCGCAGTCTATAAATACCTTCAAGGTAACCATATAAATGAGAGAAAGGGATTAGTCACCATTTTCTGGGATGGCAGGACCAGGAGCCATGGCCTAAAGCTAAGAAGGAAAAAGTATTGAAGCCATTAGTTAAAAAAAAAAAAAAATTCTTTTAGGCTGTAAGGACTGGACAGTGGGCAGAACTCTCAAGGGAAGGAAGCCAAGTCCTGTCACTACGCTCAGAAGCTGATTGAATGAGATAGTAATGGAAATAAAAGGAACATCAGACTAAGGACTTATTATGTCCTGGAAAATAATTGGTCTGATAGGTCTGGAAATCTGCCTTTGGCCGTGGCTCATGCACAAGGCCTCAGAGAAAGGTCAAAGCTCCACACAGTATTTCTCCAGACATCCCGAAGCCAGGCACATGAGGGAAACTCTCTCCTGACCGTTGTTTTCAATAGGCCCTGAGCTTGAAGCTTCGTGCTGTGTTGCCCACACCCTGTTAATCTGCATTTTTGGCTTATCTGACCAGCTCTGCTGTGGGAGCTGGGCTGAGAAGGGCCACGGGCCAACTGTCAGGGCACCATCCTCAGGCTTCTTCCTTAAGGGGAGGATCCTGCAGCACCATGTACAACCTTCCAGAAGAAGAGTCTGGCCCGGCCTGACCAGTGTAGTCAAAGCAGAGCTATGCTTGAATGCACCCTCACCTTTCTTTGGAGGACTTGATAAATCCATCTCTCTTCATTTTCCCCATCCTGCTGAGGCATCTCTTAGCATCCTAAACATTTGACTCCCAGGGAGCTTTGGTGACCATATCATCTTCTTATATTTTTCACAATGAGAAAACTGAAGCCCAGAAACATCAGGTGAATTATTGTAGGTCACACAGCCACTGAGGGGCTGAACCAGACTCGTGATCCACACAGTCCTTAGTCTTTGACGTTACTGTGCCCTGCCTTGCAAGGGGAAAGATGATTTATCCACCTGTTCCATAAGTCACGACTGTAAGAGACACTGCGGCCCTGTGTTAGATTCCTCAGCTGTGTTGGGGGAGGAGTTGAAATATGGACCATGTGCAGATTCTAGCTTCAACGATGATCATCTCCAGAGCACAGTAGCCTATATCAAGGGGTGCACAGTGCAGTCCCCTGAGGGTATCAGAAAGAAATTTTAGGTCTCCTGCTTTTGAGAACAGTTTTGTGTAATGTAAGTTCTGTGATGTAAATAGTACTGCTACATTAGGTTATATATATATGCATATATATAACTTACAAATGAAATAAATGAAAATTTATTGGGAATGAACAAGCTAACATTTTATAAACTGATTTGGAATGGTTGCAGCAAGATAAACTCAGGTAATTATAACAGCAGGCAGCAGAGCGATACTGCTGGATAAGTGGGGACCCGGAGGAAGGATGTGGTAGGATTAAGTAGAGTGTTAAAGAGGTGATGTTGGAACCATACTTTGAAGGGTGATTAACATTTGGTAGAAGAGACAGAGGAGATGAAGAGTTTCCAGTGTAGGGAGAAGAATCCTCACAACAGGAAGATTGGGATTCTCTAGGGATTGTACAGGAAACCCGAAGTATTTATTATTGGCTAGACTTTCAGGATAAGGAAATGAAATAGTAGTAAATATGGTTGGAAAGGCAGAGTTGTACTGTATTGTGGCAAGCCTAAAAAATTAAGGTCTGCCTTACCTATTTACTAAAGTGGTCCTATCTGAACCAAAATGGAAGGGGTAGATGAGAACAACAGTTTCCCAAGGGAGTTGGCACGAGCTGATTTGCGGGCTAGAGTTTTTCTTGGCTAAGAATAGGAAGGAAGGTTGTGTACCAGGTAACAGATGAGCAAAGGCATGCGGGACAGGGAGAAGGGAAGGAGTTTGTCAAGACAGCTGGTCTCTTACCTGCTCAGGCCCTGAGAAGAATGGGAACAGAAGCTGATGAAGCCGATTTCAGGAGGGCACTTGGGGCACAAGCTATGACAAGATGACATCGTTTGCTACATCCGGCATATCACGTCACTGCTGCCATATCGTGCTGTGTAGGAAACTACCCCAGAGCTCAGTGGCTTGCAAGAATCATTTATTGTTCCTTATGGGTGTGGGGGTCAGATGGGTGGCTTTTCTGTCTGGATGTGGCTTCACGCTGCACGTCTTCAGGTCCGCCAGTAGCTCCCTGCGTTCATGTGAGCACACTTGAAGCCCATGCTGGCATTACACATACTACCATCCCATTGCTTCAACAGACCAGGTAGCCTAGCCCAGTATCAGCGGGATGGGGAAAATATACTCTGTTTCTTTGGGACCGTGGCAAAGGTGTGGATGCACATTGCTGCAACAGGGACGTGAAAATTGTTACCAATCATTGGATTTCCTTCAATCCATCCTCTTAATCAGGTTTCTCATATTCCCAACTCATGAACAGTACACTCAACTCCACCTCCAGACTTCTGGTCCCTGAGGATTGAGGGGGGCCATCCCTGGAGACTTGTATTCTTTCTGTTCTTGCATTTGTTTGCAGAGCACTCACGAAGAAGTGCTCTTAGAAAGATCATTGCAAGATTTGATGGTGGTGAGACTCCCTCAAGGGAGGGTGGAAGTAGACCCTGATGAGGGGATGGACTGAAGGAAGAAAAGTGCCTTTGCTCCTGAAAGTATGCAAGACAGTTGCTGGGCATGTGGCAGATGATGGAAACCTGTAGAAATGCCTGGCTTACTACACAATCTATCTCAATAGCATTTTTCATGTGATTTTTATTTGTACATGGAGACTGGGGAGGTCAGGAGTCATTTCTCATTTCTTTGCACACAGTGTTTGTCTTCCTCTTCTTTCTTCTTAATTGCTAGTTAAAAGAACCACTTTTTGGTAAGGCATAGCCAGCGTCCTTATCACATTAAGCGGTATTAATGCCTGTCTCACCTTCACCAGTAAGTAAGCTCCCTGAGGGCAAGGTTTTTGTTATTTGGATTTTTTTGGTTTATTTTTTGTTTTAGTTTCTTTTGTTACCTGCTGTGTTTCCAACACTTAGAACAATCCTGGCACATAGTAGATGCTCAATAAACATTCAATAAATAAATGAGTATAAGTATTTGTTTGCTGTTAGAGATAGTGATGTTTGTTGACCTACAAGGGTCACCAGGGTAAGCCAGCTGGAAACTTGTGCTAGAAGGTAGAACTTCTTCTAATGGATTATGTAGCTTGTAGATTACTCAACCTGAAACTGCTAGTGTTCATCCATGTCATATAGGGTATACAGGTGGTTAGAAAGTAGATCTTTTCAACTCTGACCCTTCCCACCCTCGTCTTCTGTTATGGTGGGGGGAACTTCTAATAAGCATTCCAGATGAGCTTTTTATTTTCATCAGATTACACCCTTCACCCTTTGTGTTCTGCCTGTGCTTAGTTATCAGACTAAAGTCTAGAAATCTCATCAGTTATCTCCATGAAGAGCCTCCTTACTTGAAGCTGCCATTTAGAAACAGATAAAATTGCTAGGATCTGTAATGCAGTGTTCCCCCTGTATGTCCTACCCAGATTTTTATTGCATGTTTATGTGGACATTTCTGACTGTACTTTCTACTTTTAAGAATTTGAAGAACCTTCAAGAGCTCTGTTGGGAGAAGGAGTGGGAGACACCCTTGTGGTAAAGATTGCTATTATTGTTAGTAGTGATAGGTTTTCTTTAACAATTCAAGTGAAGATGCCATTAAATGATAACCATAGGGCCTATTAATAATATATTATTAAATATGTTAATAAATTACATACTATTAAATGTCCTAAAATAACATCCCAAGTATCTAAAAGTACAGCCTTCTGA
Source organism: Enhydra lutris kenyoni (assembly GCF_002288905.1). NCBI lineage: Eukaryota > Metazoa > Chordata > Mammalia > Carnivora > Mustelidae > Enhydra > Enhydra lutris. The sequence continues at coordinate 7,122,265 of NW_019154114.1, forward strand.
ACAGAAACCAAATTTGATAGATTCTTTGCTTCAAAAAATTTCAAACTAGTATATTGGGGGTCACATAGGTTTCTAAGAGGGTTAAGTTAATTTGCTTGATAGTCTTCAGTTTTATAAGTCAATTAATATACTGAATCACTTTGCTATCATTTCAGTGGTCTTTTACGTGGCACAGTTATGTCTAATGAATTTGATTGTGTTACCAATCTTGTCAAATTGTGAAATACCTGATTTATTTGGTCAGCATTTTCTGATTTGCTACTGTAACTCAAGGCAAGCCTTCTTGCTGTTGTCATTTTCAAACATATTATTAAATTTACATTTACGGTAAAGAATTATTCCACTTAAAACCCAAAGTGATCTTTGTTACATAGCTTTTAAGTCTTAAAATTAAGAATAGCATAAATTGTGTCTTGAGGTGAAATAATATTTATAATCGTGCCTCATTTGCAAAGAACCTTCACATGTATTATTATCTTGCTATCTCCATTTTATAAAAGAGGGAACATGGGCTCAAAAATTGTGCCAAGAATCCAAGTGACAAAGCTGAGTTGCATACTTTGTTCTTGTGAAGGTAACTGTAATGGTCTTTAGAACAACTTAACACATTCTTCCATTCCTTCTGAATTCCTCCGTTGTGAGGATGTGTGATGTGCCTAGAATCATCCTGGATGTGTTATCACAGACAGTAATTTTCTGCCATTCTAGCCATATGAGCTTATGTTCTTGGTAAGCATTTTTCTAGAAAATTATGATACCTAAGTGCCAGGTCTCTCCATGTTGAAAGCATCCTTATTTCTGACTATTAGAGGTTCACTCAGCAAATATTTAATTTCCTGTTGGTTTTTCTAAAATGATTTTGGTCTTTCTGACTCTTTCTTTCTTTCTTTTTAGTATTTTTTTTATTAACATATAACATATTATTGGTTTCAGGGGTACAGGTCTGTGATTCATCAGCCTTACACAATTCACAGTACTCACCATAACACACTCCCTCTCCGGTGTCCCTCACCCAGCCACCCGATCCTTCCCACCGACCCATTCCCCCCAAGCAACCCTCAGTTTGTTTCCTGAGATTAAGAGTCTCTTATAGTTTGTCTCCCTCTCCGGTTTCATCTTGTTTCATTTTCCCCTCCCTTCCCCTACAATCCTCTGTCTTGCCATACCACCCTGAACACACCCAATCTCATCTGATCTTGGAAGCTAAGCAGGATCAGGCCTGGTTGATACTTGGATGGGCGACTCTTGCTTTTTTATGGTTCTGAACATCTACTGACTATTTCTATGTATGTTTGTGTGTATATGTGTCTGTGGGTGAATATATTTGCATATCTGTCAGTTTGGTTCAGCCAATTTCTGTTCACCTGGGTGATTAGTACCTGTGGATGAATCATTTAAAGAACCTGATTATGGAATCAGTTTTGATCACTTGTTTCTCTATTCAGTCTTATACTGAGCAAACCTGGTATTTGCTGAACTTTGAGGTTTTCTCATCCTCTTGGCTTTCCCTGGGAATTTACATCCCTACCCTGTTCATCTTTTCATGGGCAGGCCGTGGGAATCATTTGCTTCCATGAGTCTCATTGTTGCTGCCACTATACTGTGATATATTTATTGTATAAATGTCCCGAGGTTTCCACTAGCTATCAAGACTCTTGTGATTTCAGTGACTTGCCTTTTCGGAGTCATGTATCCTTGGGAAGTTGAGTTCTAGCATAGGTCAATATGGCTAAATGCCATTCTAGCTTTAAGTAGATGCCTCTGCAGCAACTGAGGCTTTTGCAAATCCTCTCAGTCCTTAGTCACAGACACTGCCGGCTCTTCCTTGGTTCATTGTCTTTCATCTTCCCAGGACCTATCTCCACTTTCTGATTCATCATCTTCACTTGTTATTGGTTACATCTCAGTTCTCATGCAGCCTTACCCTCTGATGGCTTCCATTCCACCTCTTTTTGGCAGGAGTGCCTTCAGCAAGGCCCCATTCCATTTTGAACCATTTTGTTCTTTTACCTCGTTCTTGTCAACACAGGATTTGGGCTGATTTTGGCCTACGGGTTTCTTAAACCTGTGTTCTCATCTCCTTTTCCAATTAGACTGGTTGCAGATGGCAGTGTAGTATTCTTGTTTATTTTGATTGTGTCATTAAGTTACTTTTTATAATTCTTACGTTCAAGAGTGACATTATAACCTGTTTTGTTTGATTCAGTTCATTAATACATATTTGTTGACAATTCTAGAAAAGCATGACATTACTTTTCTATGGATGTTGAAGCAAATCACCACAAACATGGTGGCCTGAAGCAATACTGATTTATTATTTTAAGAGTTGGGAAACTCAGAAGTCGAAAATAGGTCTCACTGGGCAAAAATCTTTGTTTTCTGGAAAGTATAAGGAAGATTCCATTTTCTTGTTTTTTTCCAGTTTCTAGAGGCTGCCCACTTTTCTTCATCCATCTTCAAAGCCAGAAATAGCTGGTCTAGTCTTTCTAAACTTGCCTCACTCTTACTCTGTTTTTTTAGCTTTTTAGCTTTTTAGCTCTTCCACTTTTAAGGACTTTTGTGATTAACATTGTTCACCCAATAATCCCGAATAATCTCTATATCATAAGGTCATCTGATCAGCCACCTTAATTCGTTCTACAGCTTTAATTTTCCTTTGCCAGGTAACATAACACATTCACAGTTTCTGGGGATTAGGGTGTGTATGTAATTCCGGAAACAATTATTCTCCTTACCACAAGTCGTGATAAATGATAAATAAACCTTGAGCACATTATTCTCGTGAACAATATGATGTAACTACTTTTTAAATTTACATACCTAAGTTATCTTTTGCTTTTGGAGTTATAGCTATGCAGTGCAAAGAGAATTCTGTTAAGTACTGGGGCCAAAAAATGTGTCAAGAAAGAGCAATTCAGAGGAATAGGGGTCACAGGCAATAACCTTGGTGTTCTTCTATGTTCTCAACCCTGAGTATATTTGCAGGATAACTGATTTGTTCATGTATCAGAAAATTTTCAGGAAAATATTTGTCCTTTTAAATATATTATAGCTTTAGAAGCAGTTTCAGTGACTGAAAAGGTAAAAATGTTCATTTCACATTTTAAGTCACTTTTTAGCTGTAATAGGTTTTCAGATTGTCACAGATTTTCTGTCTTTATAGAAAACCAAATAACTGCCTGATTTGGAACTCCAGAGTATAAATATAGATGCTCATGCCCATTAAAATTTGAATAAGAATGGTAGCATGCTGTTATCAATTCTGTAAGGATTTGATGAATTTGTATAATATATTGTACGTTACAAACTAACATAACACTATTATGAAATGTCATTATGACATTTTCTGGGTTATATTTTCAATCGATATAAAAGAGCTCATTAGGGGTCTTGCAACTCAGGATGGTTTGCTAGGTGGCTTACAGATGTATTTAAATCTTTATGAAGTTTATGATGTAAGTCAGTGAGGCACAGCATGGGACAACAGAATCTTTGCTTCTAGTCCTGATTCTCTTTTAACCGTCTGTGTAACATTGGGAAGTTTCTTGATAATCATGGGCTTCAGGTGTCCCATCTACCAAGTGTCAAGTTTAGTGAAGAATTTCATCCAGGTTCAGGGGCAGGATTGCCAAACTTAGCAAGTAAAAATGCAGGGTGCCCAGTTTAATATGAATTTCAGGTAAACAATGAATACTTTTTAGTGCATGCCCCAAATATGGTATGGTATATATTTGTAGTAAAAAGTATACACTGTTTATCTTAAATGTAAATTTAACTAGTCACCTTATATTTGTATTGACAAGGTAAAGTAGTTTCAGGGATGTACTCTTTTCGTCCATCAGCTGGAAGAGACATATTTCCTATAGTGTGGGGTCCCGCTTTTAATTTCTCTCAACACAATGCTCCATGTAGTTCCTACCAATCACTTACAGTTGGCATATATGATAAAATCCAAGCTCAATAAATATTTACAGAATGGAAGAGTACCAGTATCCCTAATTTAATGTTATCTTCATTTTATTTCTACAGTTTGATAAATCTCAAACATTTACATAGTGTAGGTCGGAATAAAGATGAACAATAGTTGTGTGTTAATATAGAATAGCAGAAGGATCTCAGAAAAGATTAAGGTGATATTCAGTATTTCTCTTTTTCTATTGAAAGCTTGAAATGTAAGATAGGATTTCCTGTATAACTTGGGTTTGAAGTATGATCTACTGGGAAAACATCGAGGGGTCGGGCTTAGTACATTTATGAGGTGTTCTGCTGGATGTTCTTTGTTTCCATATCTACTCTTCTCCCTTCCTCAGTCTACTTTGTGCCTCAGGAGGCCAACCAGCATATACCATATCAACAGCGTCACTTGCTTTTTGGTATCTAGTTGGATTTGGTAATTCTAAATCAAGAGACTGGAGAGTGAGAGGAGAGAAATAGAGCATTTATTTCACATTAAGTGACCTTTTAATGAAGACCCCAGATCCTTTCTGGCACATTCCTCCTAAAACTCTTATTTCCAGATTAAGGAATGACTCCCTCCCTTGTGCCCCTTCAGATCTAGGGGCGGTAGTGGCTCCCTGCAGTTGCTGGTCCTAGGGTGCTGTGTTCTTTTTTTTTCCTAAACCTTCTTCTCACCTTTATAATTTATAATTAGTCTCTTTATTAAATTCTCCTCAATTAATCATTTTGACTGTGCTATGTGCTTCTTGTGAGGGCCCTGACTGGTACATGTGGCGCTGTTATTAGCTGATTATATGAGAGTGTTGGGCTCACAGAGGTTAGGTCACTTGTCTAAGGTCATATAACTCATAAGAGGCAGAACTAGGACTCAGACCTAGTATCTTCAAGTGAATTTGATAGAACTAAGAGAGAAGAAAAAGTATGTTGGGGGATCTGTGGGGAATCTGGTTATAGTCTTGGAAATATTAGTATATTTTTCTTAATTGCCCTGAAAAATATTCTAAGGAATCAAACCTACATCACCGTCCATTATGCCTCTCTTTTTTTCATTTTGGGAAAGTCAGAAAAACAATACTTATGTACCTATTCTTTGTTAGTCTTTCAAAAAATGGGGAATCAAATGAATTAATGATTTATGATTCTTAACCTAATACTCTGTTCTCCAGGACATGCTGCTTCCGGTACCTTCTACTTAATCTTCATCACTTTTCTTGAAGTCGAAATAACTTTGCTTTTTAAAAAGGTGATCCTTCTGCAGGGCATGAGGGTATTCATGGCAAAGCATTATCATTATTATATTATTATTATTTGACGAGTAGCATGCCATTCTTAACATTATGTGCCTCCTTTGAAATAATTATGAATGGCTTAGAATTAAGTCACTTTGCTTACATCAGACCATTTCCCATGAGTGTTCTTTGCTGCCAGATAGCCTGGGTATGTCAAGGAGGGGCAAGTTCTGGGAATCCTTGTCTCTCTGACCTACAGTCCTCTCTTGAGCAGTATATTCTTTGGGCAGCCTTCTGGCCATTCTGTTTCCATTTATCCTTTCATGCACCCTGAGCTTAGTCCCCTTTCTCTCTTTTCCTACTGAACACATCTTTCCAAAGCTTCAGCTTGCCTCACACTCAAGTTGTTCTTGATTCACATCAGTTTCCTAGTTCCTGCTTTATTCTCATTGGTACTTGCTAGGTAGGTTAAGATCCATTGATGGTTCCAAGAAGCACGAGTGATATTACAAGGCAGAAATATGGGATAGATGTCAGGAGGAGGATGCTACCTTTTGTTTCTGGGCAGAGAAGGATTTGGTGGCACCCAAAAGATCTAGCACATCCTAAAGGCTTCTGATACATGATACATAGACAGACAATCTGGTGTGTTAGTAGATCCTTTCGAGCAGAGGAAATAAGAAATTTTAAGTTAAAATACTTAAAATAGTGTACAATGAAGTTTTTGAGGAGAGGTATGGGTTTTGTTAATGAAGGAGAAGTTGCTGCTGCATTGTTTTAGCTAATTTCATAAAACTGGAATTTATTCATGCTGTCACTGTAGGGGATTAAAGTGACATTGAAGGTGAATCTTTTTTTTTTTTTAAAGATTTTATTTATTTATTTGACAGACAGAGATCACAAGTAGGCAGAGAGGCAGGCAGAGAGAGTGAGAGGGAAGCAGACTCCCTGCTGAGCAGAGAGCCCAATGCGGGACTCGATCCCAGGACCCTGAGATCATGACCTGAGCCGAAGGCAGCGGCTTAACCCACTGAGCCACCCAGGCGCCCCTGAATCCTTTTTCCATAAAAAATCTTCTTAGGGGCTGTGGGATCCAAGGAACTTTTTTCCAACAATATATCATGTACCTTAGTGAAGAAATTCTACTTTTAGGGACTAGGTAGGTCAAGGAGCTCTAATTTTTTCTCTCTTTTTTCTTTTTTCTTTTTCTTTTGATCTCCAGTTCCTGAAAACTTAAACCGTATTGAAATGAGTGGAAAGTAACCATAGGGCTTTATTCTAGGAATCATCCATAGGATTCAGCCATAAAAGCCAATTTTCCAAGTGAACTTCCTGGCCAGCCAGTGGTGTGGCTAAGGGATGGTATGGAGACAGATGAGTCATTCTGAACATTCATCCTCATGTTGGAAAACTGAATACCTTTAGTTAGCATTGAACTATTTTCCCCCTAAGATTTTATTTATTCGAGATAGAGAGAGAAAGTGAGCACAGCTAGGGGGAGGGGCAGAGAGAGAGGGAGAAGTAGACTCCTTGCAGAGCAGGGAGCCGGACAACTCAGGGCTTGATCCCAGGGCCCTAAGATCATGATCTGAGCCAAATGCAGATGCTTAACCCAACTGAGCCACCCAGGCACCCCAGCACTGAACTTCTTTCACAGAGAGTTGTACCAAAACTTAAACCCATTATTTTCCACGGGACTCAAACTAGACCTGTTACTTTCTGACCAAATAATTTGGGCAGTGTTTTCCTGAATGACCAGTGTACTGGTAGCTGGCTTTGAATCAAATATGAACTGAATAACTCTGGTCATGACAGAAATGAAAGTGTAGCTGACTCAGATCTCAGACATCTTTCCTTGACATTTAATTTAAATTCTAGACTGAGGCATTTGGCCCAATAGCTACCAATAGGTGACCCTCAGCCTTACCCAGTCCTACAACTCTTCTTTTCATTCCTTGCCATGTTGATCAAGTATGTACATCAGGTAATTTTCTCCATGGTAGTTATATCAGTATTTAGAATCAGAATTGCTATTTTTTTTTTTTTTTTTTTTTACCAACCTGTTATTTCCCCATATGTACACACTGGAAAGAAAAAACAAGGTGAAGAAATTTTAGTAACTCAATGTTTCCCAAATCAGAGATATTTGCATTGCAAATGCTGCCACTACTCTATGGAGAATCTGTCTTTTTAACCCTTCAGTAGTGACGTGGGTTGCTGGGTAGCCCATAAGTCAAGTCAAAGAATGTAGACCAGATTTTTTTTTTTTTTTTTTTTTTTTTTTTTTCAAATTGTTTCCTTGGGAGCAGGAAGAAAAGGCTAAGATATAAGGGAAATAAAGGTGGCCTTTCTCTAACTTTGAGAAGAGGAAAAAATATCAGTGAATGGGAAAGAGGACGAAATTCAGGAAGTTGGGGTTAACACTGTAGAGAAAAATGAGGATCCGAGAAGAGTCTTGAGAATAGAACTGTGTTGTTTGTACTTCCTAACCCAAACACTGGAATTACCTTGAATGGGCAGGACTTTGACTTCTGGGGGCCACAGAACAGAATATTTCAAGCCTAGATGCTTCTAAAGTAGGTGTCAAGACACAAGGTACCAGAGGGCTAGGAGTTGCAGATAGGGATTAATTTGGGGGAAAAAGCATGGTGATTTAGAGTTCCTGAACTTCAGGACATTCAAGCCACTGGCATGCTGACTTTAATACTCTTTTTAGGTTCGTGCGTATGTAGGCTGACTATGATTTGCTTTTAGAATTTTTCCCAGCTGTTCTTTGGATGCTCCTTTCCTATATATTCATTTTGGCCAAGCATCCTACATGATTGGACTGCCTATGAGCATAGAGCGCTCTCCTTCCTTCTTATCCTGAGCCAGAAATCATTCCCTTTTGTATCCACTGTTTTCCTTAGAAGCGTGAAGCATTAGCTTTAATCAGTTTATAGAGCCCCTGACCTAATTTTACATCTGCAATAAGATCACTATGAATTCTCTGCTTCCCCACAGAGGATAAAGCTCTGCCTTCCCCCTCCCCTCTGCAGTCTTTCTTTGTGATGGACGTTAGAGAGCCTGGCAGGTTCTGTTCCACACTGCATTGCTCCAAGAGCAAATTTATTTATATATTAATTTTATATTAAAAAGATTTCTCATAGGGAGCCAAAGATTGAATCATAGGCAGAAACCTGATTTGAGGTTGAAGGCAGGATGGCAGCAAGCAATGTCAAAGAGAGAAAGCTTTGGGAGTAGGAGGCGAGCATGGATTAAAAATTTGCTTCCGAAGAGCTCTGCACCTCTCTCTGTCCCTTCAGCGCACTGGCACATGTTGAGCCTACAACTTGTGTATTAGGTTTCTTTTGCTCTGTAACAAATTATCACAGATGTAGTAGCTTAAAACAATATCCATTTATTATCTCACAGTTTCTATAGGTCAGGAATCTGGGCTTTGCTTAGCTGGGTTCCCTGCTCAGGGTTTCTTTCACAAGGCAAGGATCAAAGTCTTGGCTGGGCTATGTTCTCATCTGCAGGTTCAACTAGGGATGAATCTGCTTCCAAACTCCCCCAGGTTGTTTGCAGAATTCATTTTCTTACAGCTGTAGAATTCATGGCCACTTGCTGCTTCAAAGCCCGAGTTGGGGGTAGAAGGGGGTGGGGAAGCCTCTGCTGATGGCTCTGACCTCTAGACACTGTTTTAAAGGACTGCTTTGATTAGGTCAGGCCCACCCACGATAATCTTGCTTTTGATTAACTTAGTCAACTGCTGAGAAATTTTAATTATATTTGTAAAATCCCTTTAACATTTCCTTATTATATTAGTTAGGAGCAAGTTACAGGTTCCAGGCCTTTCAGAGGGAGGCTATTATATGGGAATGTGGTTCATTGGGTGTCACCCCAGGGTATGTCCTTCATATCTTATCAATCCTCCAAGCCACCCAGGGTCCAAAAAAAATCTTATCTTCAATAGCACTCTGTCATTTTAAGCAACAAAATGTGGTCCAATAGCAGAAGATGTATCTTTCATAATGTTCTGCATTTCCTTCCTGCTTAGCAAAGTCCTTTGTGAGTTTACTTAAATAGGGTTCATGTGGAAATAACCAAGAAATGGAAATGAATTAATAAGAGTTTACTTATAGTTCTATACCTCACTCAAGTGTAGTGTGACTATACTCTCTATTTTTTTATTGCATTTATTTGGTGAATGCCTTGGACTTTTAAAGATTTTGTAAAGTTTGATATCAGCCTTCTCTGCGGCCTTTCAAAGAGGAGTAATTTCAAAGAGGAGTATTTTTTTGTGTAATTAAGAAAGTATATTTTGAAACAGTGTGCCCTGAGCACTGGAGACTTTTAGATTGTTTTTGTAAAAACCTTTATTTTTAAAGACTTAATGTGTGAGAAATAAAAGAAATTCAGGAGCATTTCTTTTCTAGCACATTTGGGAGGAGATATTTAGGGAGGGAAGCCCACATTCTACTTTTTTTTTTCTGTAATACTAAGAAAAACCGAGACATCAGTTACGCTCACTTGGTAATCAAAGTTCTCAAGGTTATTCTGTATCTAAAAAGAGAACTCTACTTCCCTTCCATTGTACTTCTTTCATTCACAAAACTTAAAGGGTGTAACCTAGGGATTGGCCCAAAGTATAGGAAACCATAGCTTCCTATAGTTTAACAGTGCATGAGAGTCAGGAATTTCATTCCAGAAATAATTCCTTAGAAGAAGGAATTTGGAAGACCAGGGTAAGTAGAGAGTCCTGGAAGAAAAGAAGTTTAGCTTACCTATACTTGGTAGTTTTGCCTCCTCTTTTTTCACTTCTTTCTTTTTTCCTCTTGTATCTCACTGTAACTTCTACTGCCTTATTAATGGGAACTTGTAACGCCTTAAGCCAGGTTTTAGACATAGTCATTTGCCTTTTTTATTTAATGAGAATTTTTAGCTGGGCACATGACCTCCCACTTATGCATTTCCCAGCTTCCCTTGCAGCCAGGCGTGGCCATGTGACTAAGAGCTAATCAGTGAGATGCTGAGTAGAAGTCATGTGGGCAATTGCAGGCCATGGCCTTAAAGGAGAGGGACATGCCCTCTCCTTTTCTTTTTCTTTTTCTTTTTTCCTTTCCTACTGGCTGACCATGTGCATGAAGATGGAAGTGGATCAGCCCTTCTGGCTCATATGAGGGAAGCCATGCATTAAGTGTGACAAAGCATCAGGAGGGAAGGCACCTAAATTTCAGTAATACTGTGGAGCCACTCTCACTATCATAGACCTTCACATGAGAGAGAAGTAGACTTCTATTCTTTAAGCCACAGTTAGTTTCGGCATCTTGGCCAAGTCAGCCTACTTGACACCATAACAAATGCAGCAGCCGAGAGATGATTCACCAGTGGTGTCAGGGGACAGTGTAGTGGTTGAGAGCAAGGCTGTCATAGCAGGCTGAACCTGGATTAACTTACTGCCACTCTGCCACCCACATCTCTGGCTGAGTCCCCTTTTCATTCTTTTGTAAGTGGGGATAATAGTAAATGCCTCACAGCATATTGTGGAAAACCAGGGGGTGAAGATTCATTGGGATACAAACAGATACAATCTTTGTTACAGAGGGGGAGCTACATAAGTAAGCATGTGCATAAATAATGCCAAATTGTAACTGGTGCAGTGGAAGAACAAATGAAAACCAATAGCTGGGGATTTCTGGGATGTGAAGGGATTCCGTTAGAGGAATCCAGTGAGAAAGAAGCAGCCATACGGAGCACATTGCTGTGGCCCAATTAGACATGCCTACATGCTCAGCCCACTAAGATGTCTTTTACTCTTCTCTGGCTCTTACTGAAGTTGCATTTAAAGTACTCAGATTTGAGGTTGGGCTGTCCATACCAGATAGACTCTAGGCCCCACAAGGGCATTGTACATGTTCTCCTTGCTCATTGCTATAAATATCAAGGCACCCTATTATTGGCCAAGTAAAGAATAACTAATGATTAAAGCATGGATTGCCTATCTTCCAAGAGAAGTTTAGTCTTCTTATCTTCAAAGACAACTGGACTGGAGCTAGGCTAGCAAGGTGTGATCACTGAGAACTCTGTGGTGAAATTGTTTTATATAATTATATTTATACTGAATTCTTAATGATAGCATATGGCATAGAGTGGTAGTTTAGTAAATTATTTGTTGAAAGAATGAGTTTCTATTAACCTTTCAGTTCCCATGGTTGGAAATCTTTTTTTTTTTTTTTAAGATTTTATTTATTTATTTGACAGACAGAGATCACAAGCAGGCAGAGAGAGAGGAAGGGAAGCAGGCTCCCTGCTGAGCAGAGAGCCTGACAACACGGGGCTCAATCCCCAGGACCCTGGGATCATGACGTGAGCTGAAGGCAGAGGCTTTAACCCACTGAGCTACCCAGGCACCCTCCCGTGGTTGGAAATCTTAACCTGATGAACAGTCTAACAAATGCTAACAACCAGGGCTGTGCAAAGGTGGAAGAGCCCCTTGGAAAGCATTGAATCCCCTGTTTTTGGACGTGTTCAACCAAGTTGTTCAGGATTTGGGGGAGGATGTCACACTCTGAATGGAGGGCCTTATCTTCTGGATGTCTGCCAACCCTGAGAGTGTATGTTCTGTCAATGTGTGCGCTAGTTTGTACTTGAGGCTGTTGAAACTGATTCTTACGGAGTTTTGATCATTTTATTGAAATAATCTCTGTGCGCTGAAGTTACTTAAGTCTAACCTTTGTACCAATGAGTCACAAAGTCTCAATGGCATTGAGTTTCCCTGTGTTTCTTGGGCACATGGAAGCTACTGAAGCCTCCTGGAGACCAGAGGCAAGGATTTCAGTCTAGGTTTTATAATTTCATATCTGTGCATCCTGCAGTGGCCCTCCAACACTATGCTCCATGAAGAAGACCTTTCCCATATTTCCATCATCAAAGTCCCCATGTTCTATTAGAATGATCTCTTTTTGGGTCTGTTTCCACCAGTAAATTATGTGTTCCTCATGAGTATCTTACTTATATTTTATCTTGGTACCTTACACCATGCCCAGCCTTGATGGGTGCTCAATAAATCTTTCTTGAGCTACTGTACTCATGGGGAGAAGAAAAGCGAGGTAGGTTTCTGATTTTCATGGATAAACAAAGTAAATTGTAGAAACAGAGGAACTTAACTACAGCTGGCATTCTGGGTATGACGTTTGTCTAGGTATCTCACTGTGGATTTCCAGTCTGCTCTAGAAGCTCATCCAGAGACACAAGGGGGACCCCGCAGAACTCACAGGAGACGAGAGTGTGAAAGAGACGTACTTCTGCACCAGTTTGTTTTTCTGTCCCTTGCTTGGTGGCACACTGACTTGACTCTTTCACTTTCCCTTCTTCCCCTTCCAACACTAGCCTTACCCATCTCTTCTCATACCAGCTTTCACCCAACCCCCCCACCCCCACTCCCCACCCCTCTGGATTCCCACAGCCATACCCAGGAAGAGACAGTGAAGCATCTGTGAGCCGGCATTTGTTCCTACACTTCCTTACGGTGACTAATGGGTAACACCTGTCCTGTGGATTCCCTCTTGCACTCTTACGATTGGATTTATCACTGCAGTAGTTTAACCATAACTAGAAAAATGTGGCTCTCTAAAGTCCCTATAATGTGGAGGTTCCTAATGTGGTTTAAGTTATTCTTTGTGTCATAAATAACACGGACGGCACTATTATGGACCAATACCCTGAAAAGAAAAGGCACTAAGATCATAAATAACTCACACAATAGGGGCTTGAGGAGACTCCTGGAAGTGCTCTGGCTCCTGATGGAGGACAGGGGCGTGGGTGGTTTCTAGGAAGGCTTGAGATTTCAGGACTCTGTCTTGAAGAGAAGTGTCATTGTATCTGCGAAAGTCTTTCCCGTTAATCTAACCTAATGGTGCAGTAAAGGGATCTCACCTGGTCAGAGACCAAGGACAGCCTGCTTCCCATCCTAGGAAAGATGGGGAGAGAGTCAATCTGTTTGTGCATTTTTCTTATCCTGTACACCCCCAGTAATTTGCCAGGAAAGGGAAGAGGGTAAGATGAAGTCCATGACGCACGAATGACCTCAGTCCCTGCAAGGACCAAAAGCTGCATTTGGAGCTCACATATATTTCCATCTGTTTTATCCCTTGTCAGCCATCCTCTTGTAAGTAGTTGCCATTTTTACTGGATTAGGCCTATCAGATTATACTCTAAAGATGAAGAAAATGCTACCTCTCCAACAAAATGGTTTCCCCTTTACCTCAAAGGCTCTCATTCTTTGCTTTGAGGAAAAGAGAAAGAGAGTGAGAGAGTGTGCATGTGGCGCCCTTTACTTGGACTTTCATCTTAACCTGATCTTCTATTTCCTTCCTTCTCATGTAACTCTTCATTGATTTTCTTTAAATCAAACAAGCCACCATCACAGACTCTTAGAAAAGAAAGTCAGCCATGAAGGAGCCCTGGGCTTGGAATAGAAACCAATCTAATTTTAGTTGCTGGTGAGCCTTTCTAAGCAGTGGACATTGTTCAGAAGCTCTTCTTGGGGGCATGTGCTATTAGGACACAATGGCAGCTGGCCGGTGTCACCCAACCTCCTGGGGGGTGGGGCATGGGGAGCTCACACTGATGACAGTTTCTGCCATAATTTCCTGATGAAGCAGCTTGTCTGCCACAAGTAGGTCTTTCATTCTTTACTTTTTAAAAAATTTGTGGGGCACCTGGGTGGCTCAGTCTGTTAAGCATCTACCGTTGACTCAGGTCATGATCCCAGGGTCCTGGGATCGAGCCCTACATTGGGATCCCTGCTCAGCAGGGAATCTGCTTCTCCCTCTCCCTCTGCCCCTTCCCACCACCCATGCACTCTCTCTCAAGTAAATAAAATCTTTTAAAAATTTGCTCTGATTTATGGGCTAATCGCTTGCTGGTATCATGGATTGGGGTGCTGTGCCTCATTGTGATAAGCAGCTGGAGCCCACACTCTTGCTTTTCTTCATGAAGGTTTGACTCTTTGGCTGAAGTCAGGGGATTGGGCTGACCATAAACCATCAGGAGAATTTGCAGGATATATCTGTAGTATCCCCAGCCTTTACAAACTGTTCCTTCAAATCTTATTCTAAGACTACTGCATTATTTTTTTAAAAAATGAATTGTGTGATTTATTCATGCTAATAAGTTCCAGCAGTTCTTGCAGGATTTTTTAAAAGGAAGAAGTGATATGAAGAATTACTCACACATTATGTTCTGCCTTGAAAAATAGTCCAGACCCTGTCTACTTATGGATATAATTAAAACTGGATTAGTAGGATAGATTATAGAGTTTCTAAGACCATCAAAGATTTGAGTTCCAGAATTCTCCTACCCTTTTTTCCCCTCCTCACTACTCTCTTTTCTTCAGTTCAAATTTATATATGTCATTATATCCAACTTAAACACACCAGTGTCTTGGACATGGGACCTTGGTTAGCCAAAGGGAGAGATCTTGGGAAGGAACATAAAATATTTGAGAAGAAAGGGACCTTAGAGATTAACCAGGTCATGTGAATGAGAGATTGACTTAAACTGTCTGGATTCGAGCCATGACTTGGTAGCTAGCGCTATCAGTGTGGAGGAGCTCATCACTGAGCCACCCTGCACCTCTTTGCAATCCACCTTCCTCACATGGAAAATGGGAGTGATAATAGCATCAACTTTGTAAGCTTGTTTTGAAGATTAAATGAAATTGTGTTTGAAAAGTGTAAATGTAATAAAAGCTATCACTGTCGTCATCATCTTCATCATCATCTTGTCATAACTCCTGGGGTCCTTTTTGGAAGGGAAACCAGGCTTCTGAGAAGCCCACCACATTTGCCCAGTAGCTAAGAGCTACAAGCAGAAAGCATCCCAGCTGAACCTTTTCTTAAGTGAATTCCATGTATTGTGTAATTTACAGAAACTTAATATTCTCCCCTCCCATTTTCCCCCCAATGTCAAATTTGTGTCTTCCTTCACCCGAAACAGAGCATATGTAGAAAAGCTACACCCAATGCAGATTCATAAAGGCAATTTGATCAAAGGCAAAAGTCTGAGAAATCAGGCAGCCTCTTAAGAGAACACCAAAGTCAGATCGAGGAAAAATATGCTCATTTTTCAATTACCTCTGTCTTATTGCCAGCAAGATTCAAGGATAATAGAGTGTGTGGCACCTGGTTGGACAGTGATGAGCCAGAGATGCAGGTATGTGCTGTGATTTTCATCCATGAGAGAGAGAGAGAGAGAGATCTATTTGGTAGCAATGGTCTCTGACCGTTGAGACATCAAACATTCAGATCTTTCTCTCAAGGATGATGAAGTTGATTTCCCTACAAATTCTCTTGCTTCCTTCACTCCCTTTGCCATTAAAATGAAAACTAGTTTTGGCTAGATACCGCATTTGAATAGATCTACCACATACCCAGAGGGGAGGAACTATAAACAATAAAGTAGGAGGGAATGCTCTAGAAGTTTTTTGCATGGGAACAATTGCATGAGTTAAACCAATTTGATGTAGGTTCTGTAACTGACCAATATATTCATAAATCAGTAAGTTTTGAAGTGCCCACTAATGTGCCTTGTTATGCACAGAGCACATATGGTGTGAGCTCCAAAGGAACTGGCAGTTTGGTTGGAAGACAAAGTAGATCTGGGGAGCAGTCCAAGAGCATAAAATTGAATAGCTTTTTACACACACACACCACAGTTGATTCCTATTATTCGTAGTAGTTGTATAAAGTCAGTAAAAATAATGAATTAACAAAAACTGAACATTTCTATTAGAGAAATACAGGGTTTGGTTCCTGTAAGCCTCTGGTCACAGCATTTTGTCAGCGGCTTCATGCATAAATTTGTTTCATGTGTGTTTCTGTTTAGAAGCACTTTAATACACATTGCTGAGGAACACTGAACTCACAGCCAAGCGCACTGTGAGTGAGGCCTGGATGAAGTTTATCTGGCACACTTGTTTTCTCTGTAAGGGACGTCACAGCCTCCCCGTGCCTAGAACACTAGCCGGTGCTTTGGCATTCTGTTTGGGGCTGTTTAAAACGGTAAAATCACATCCACAGCAGCCACTATCAAACAACAACAACAACCATAAAAAGGCAAAAAGAAAAGAAACTGGGACTAAATAGCTGTGAAAAGGACACTTGTTTACAATGTGAGCTTGGGAACAAGGAGACAGACCATCGCCTTGGTTAGCCACAGGTGGGAATGTAACACAAGGGCGCCTCAGAATCCTTGCCACTCTGGGCACATCCGTGAACACCCCAAGTGATGGGTTTGGGCTTATCAATGAGTGGTTGTGAGTAGGCACATTTGCAATTATGGAGGACCCGCTGTTCCTTGGAGCGTTATTTGGTATTATGGGAGGTTCTCTGCTTCTCTCTGTGCTGTAGAGAATGAGAGAAGGAAGCAAACAGTGAAGGTTTGCTGGAATGAGGGAAAATTTCGTGGAGAAGGTAGGATCGGAATGGCACTCTTAAAGACAAGTGAGATACACAATGTTCAGAGGAGAAGAGTCCCTAGAAAATATGCAGAACTGGGAATGATTTTTGTGTTGGTGGGGATGTGACGCCATATCGAGGAGTAATGAGAGGTGAGCTTAGACTGGACTAGAGGACATCTACTATTTTTGCCCCCCCTGCTACCCATTCCCCCTCATCCTGATACTGCTAAGTCTTCTTTTAGAACAGCTCCTCCAGTTCAGCCTGTATCGTTGGATGGAGTCGCTTCTTCCCTGGGCTGTAGGGCCCGTGGTGACTGAGGGTTGGCCTGTCGAGATGTTTCATCTCTTTGACCACAGTGACTGTAGTAAGGAGATGGGACGTGATCCAGGGTCAGTGAGAGTCATCTCTGGAAGTTTTTTCCTGCTATGTTTTAGTTGCAAAAAGATGAATCTTGGAGCTTTTGGGGACTACCAGGAAGAGAAATGTCTGTGAATAAAACCAATACAGAGTGAGAAGAGGGACAACGACATAATAGAGAGAGAGACTGGGATGTCAGTTTTTAAAAGCAGGTGGATCTCACCATGCCTAAAGGAAACTTGAGACTTTTCCAATTGCGTGAGCCAGTTCATGTCAATGCATTTTTACTTCCTCAGGTAGAACTGGGTTAGGGCCAGAAGAGCCACATAGTAAGTAGGTGTCCAAGAGAAGTGGATTGGAGTGAGGAACAAGCACCTCAAACTAAAAAAAGAAAAAAAAGAAAAAAATGAGGCCTGTTCTAAGCCACAGAAACTCATATGGAATCCAAACACAAGACATTTCACAAGGTCTTGGGAAAATGGGAGTTGTAAACTGAAGACTCGGGAATCAGGGTTACTCCCCTAAGTATCAGGGCCCACACAGCTCTACTCATCTCGTGTCTCTGGCCCCCCCAGTCCATTCTCCTTTCTCTCTCTGCTCACAGATTTTGCTCGTGGCTAGCCATAGTGACCTCAACTTTTTTTTTTTTAAGATTTTATTTTATTTATTTATTTATTGACAGATATCACAAGTAGGCAGAGAGGCAGGCAGAGAGAGAGAAGGAAGCAGGCTCCCTGCTGAGCAGAGAGCAGGATGCAGGGCTCGATCCACCCTGGGATCATGACCCGAGCCAAAGGCAGAGGCTTTAACCCACTGAGCCACCCAGGCGCCCCTCAACTTTTAACAGTGTCTTAACCAGCCCAGTTTCTCAGGATGCCAGCTCCCAGACCCCCAAGAAAGGAACCTTATTGACCTGGTTCATCTTTTCTTGTAAGACCAACCTATAGGTTCATTCCTCAGAATAGAACCCTCCTCAGGTCCTGTTGACGTAGAACATCAGGGATAAAGATTATACCATTGCAGTAACAGCCATCTCTGATATGCATGAGGCTAGATCTGAAAAAGTTTCCAAGGTCAGATGTGGGTACATTTGGACTTGAGGCTGTGGCAGTAGGAAGCCAGAGATCTCAGAAGATAGCCATTACCTTTCTCTCAGGACTTCCTGTTTTTCACCATGAGAAGATAGGACTATAAAAAAGGCCTTTATATTAAGAAAATTATTTTACTTAAAAATATTTATTTTAAGTATGTATACATAATATATATATAATGAAATGTGTGTGTATTTATGTACACGTATGTATTTATACACACACACACATACACACACATACTCTGTGTCTATGCATTTCCTCGTATTTCACTCCCTTTACTTTGCTTTTCTGAATTCCTATTGAGGTATCACATATATATGTGTCTATATGATTATATACATAGACACATAACTAGGCATTAGTTTGCATTCTTTGCACATACAGGGATGTACATTTTGAAAGCTGATACACAGTGTATCCTTGATGGAGAGTATATATGTATGTTTCTAAAAACCAGAATAGATTAGGACACTAAAACCCTTCTTTGCCTTTCCTATCCTTGTTTTCCCATTCATGGCTCTCTTATAAATTGCATCTCATAGATATATATATTTATGTATTTACTTATTTTTGCTGAAGACAAGTGCAGGATGGGTATATGGTACTTGTTCAGCAAACATTATTTGGATGCACAGACTGAATGACTTTGTGTCCCTAGATTGAAGGACCTTCTTGCAATGGGCTCTTGAGTTCCTCCCAGAGGTTCTCTGTCCACAAATGTTAAATAATGATTTGAAGGCATACATAGTTGCTAAGAACCCAGGTCTGTTTATTATCCATGACAGAGACCCATGCTTCAATTAGATGGATGCAACACACTGACTTTCTATTGAGTTTTCTCACAGATGCAACCATAGGTATTTTTCAGCAGCGGCCAGACCAGTAGACCTCTAGGCCTCATTTTGGATTTTTACGCTCTTTTGATGGTTATCATGGTCCCCTAGGTTGTTATTTAGTCAAATTATGTTCATTTTATCGCCTAGGCCTTTCCTCATATTTCACTCCCTTTGATTTGTTTTTCTTTTCTTTTCAAAATTCCCTTTGAGGCATCACATTACCCCTAATTGCCTGCAGTGTTCCGGGTCTGGTCTCATAGCTGACACACAGACCCAGACTCTTAGCCACGGTTTGGGATGCCCCCATGTGAACCTTTCACAAGCTCAGAGAATTGCTGAACTGGACTGCCTGCCTAACCTCACGATGGCTCTTTACCATGAGCTCAGAGTTTTTTTGTTTTCTCTGTTACTGACATCCAGGAATCCCCTTCCAGTTAAATGCCATCCTTAAGTTTATTCATCTCCAGATAGATCATCTGCATTTTTGCAACCAGAGCCTCATTGTGTTACTTTTGACATCTGTTACTAAGAGTCATGCATAGCTTGGTACCGTGTGCCAGTCTTCACCGGCTGTTGGGAACGCCACCGCCACCGGATTTAGTAGCTAATGTGATTATCATGATAATAGTAATAAGATCTTTCCCTCTCTTTCTTGATTCTTTTTTTTTTTTAAGATTTTATTTATTTATTTGACAGAGAGAGAGAGATCACAAATAGGCAGAGAGGCAGGCAGAGAGAGAAGGGGAAGCAGGCTTCCTGCCAAGCAGAGAGCCCAATGTGGGGCTAGATCCCAGGACCCTGAGATCATGACCTGATGGTCACGAAGGCAGAGGCTTTAATGCACTGAGCCACCCAGGCACCCCTCTTTCTTGATTCTTAATAAGTTCATAAAGCCATGTATCTTTGCCAATCGTGCCTCTAGACTTTCTTCTCACAGCTCTTGTCAGTCTCTGCTCATGGCCGGCCTTGGTTTTGGGTCTGTTTTTACTTTTTGTGATGGTGCCGAAGGATACACCCAGGCCTCCCTTTATTAAAGAGCTCTTCAAAGTCAATTTACCAAACCCAGGGGAAGGTTTCAGTCTTGGTTTCTTTCTCCTTTTTCAGTTCCTTCCTCTTCAGTTCCATCTTAGAGATAAAGTAGACCTTCAGGACCCCTCAAGGAGATCGCGGAGTGTTAATTATTGAATAAATAAGACTCTTCAGTCACTGGGCTGCTGACTGCCTTGAGGTTAGGGGATGTACCTTGGGAAGCCAAAGAAGTGGTTCCTTCCCTTTGGTCTGATAGACAATGTGGGGTTCTTTTGGCAGATCAGTCCATTTCTGTGCCAGGCTGCCCTTCAAGTAGGCAGCTTCTGCCGTCTTTAAGAACAATCCCTGCATTCCTGCTTTTAACTCAGTGCCTGCATTAACCCGCGCGCAAGTCCAACACTATATCTTGTGGCACACTCCAATGAGCGTGACACCAGTGCCCTGCCTTTGCGTTCTCATCTCTCCCTGAGGCCCCTGTGACACAGTCACACATAGCTGAGTGTTAGGAAGGGTATTTGTAATACTTGATTTCTCACCGTTTGGCCTTTTGTGGTGTTACTCTCTGTATATTTTTGAGTGTTTTAAATATGTCATCATAACCTACAAAAATAAAGTAAAAGGCAGCAAATACCTGTTAACAAATGAGGAAGAAACACTACAGATGAGAACGTCTGCAGTCCTGTGGCTCCAGAGATGAGTGAGCAGCCTCACTTTCAACCAGGGGAAGGGAGTCCTACGAATAGAAAAAGCTCAGAAATTATCCATAGGATGAGCCTTAAAGAGGAAGTGGAGTTCACCAGGTATACGAGGCAATAGGGGATATTTTAGGCAAATATATAGTATATTTGGAAAGCATAAGTGGTTTGGTAAAGCCAAAGCCAAAATAAGTGTATTTGGGAGACTGGAAGATCTGTGCTAGTGATAGTTTAGAAAGGAGAGTTTGCAAAAGATTATGTCATTCGTGCCAGGCAAAGACATTTGCATCCTATTCTATAGGCCCAAAGGCTTTTCTTTCTTTCTTTTTTTTTTTTAATTTTATTTTGAGAGGGAGAGAGAAAGAGGGAGGGAGAAGGAGAGAGAGAATCCCAGGCAGGCAGGCTCCATGCCCAGCGACCTGACAAAGGGCTGGATCTCACAACCCTGAGATCATGGCTGAGCTGTGAAATAAGAGTCAGACACTTAACGATTGAGCCACCCAGGTGCCCCCTGTAGGCCCGAGGGCATTTAAACAGCAAGAGTGATATGATGAGATTTACATTTGATGAAGATGAGGCAGCAACCTGAATACAGGATAAGCCTGGAGGCAGGAGTAACTGGTCTTGTGGGAAGAGCACACTAAGCAGAGAGAACCGATGAGCATAAGTACAAAGAAGAATAACATAAATTTATATGGAATACATAGAATATAAGCGTTTCTTGCCAAGTTCTTATCCATGATCAAATTTGAAACCTACCAATATAGCCTGTGAATTCACAGCAACTCTGCACTAAAGCTTACACATTTCCTATTATGTGGTATAAGAATTTATAAAATGTTCCTTCTTTGTGGAACTTCTTTGCTTTGTCATATTTGTTCTTGGTTGAAAGCCCCAGGTTGTTATTACCCATCATTAAAGCATTTTAAATAGGGAACTACAGCAATAATAGTCCAAGATATTAAAAAAAAAAAAAAGTTGTTGAATGGCAGTGAACAAATGTGACTGGAAAGGATCTTGGATGACAGACCAAGAAATCTAAACTTTATTTATATGGTACCAAGGGACTATTCTAGGTTTTTCAGAAGGGATGGCAAGCATAAACTGTAGCTTTAGGAAGATTTAATTTTAAGTTCATGGTAATCGGAAACAATCAGATGATGGAATCAGGTAGATCTGGTTTGTTTTGGTATAGCTTCTGTATTTTGGATTTGTGACTTACAGAGTTGTCAGTATTTCCACTTTACAAATGTTATTGTTCTTTTGCCCATTGTCAATGCCTTCATCTCTTTGCATTTCATATTGTGAAAAGCTTCTGCAGAGTTTCAAATGTTAGATTCTGAATTTTTCCAAGAAAGTTCTCAAATAATGATTCCAAGTAGTTTCTACAACCTAATCGATAGAATATAATACCCATCTTTCTTTTCCTCTTACTGCATGTATTTGTAAACAAAGGATAGAAATCTCTCACAGGAAAAATTTGACAAGCCCCATTCAGCTGTATGATAACAAAATAGACAG
The DNA here is from genome assembly GCF_002288905.1 of Enhydra lutris kenyoni. Lineage (NCBI taxonomy): Eukaryota > Metazoa > Chordata > Mammalia > Carnivora > Mustelidae > Enhydra > Enhydra lutris. The sequence goes on from NW_019154114.1 coordinate 7,144,430, forward strand.
TTTATTTGCCAGGCTGTGGAGCTTGGATTCCAGATGCCTCTCTGAGGAATCAGTGATAACTACCAGTTTTGGAGCTTGAGTAATTGAATGGTATTGATGCCATTTAATAAAACAAGAAAACTAGTAGAGACCTACTGTGTGTGTGTGTGTGTGTGTGTGTGTGTGTGTGTGTGTGTGTGGTGGAGTAGGGGGGATTCTCTTAAGCAATGTTAATTTTAAGATGCCTTTAGCCAGGGGTGCCTGGGTGGCTCAGTGGTTTAAAGCCTCTGCTTTCGGCTCGGGTCATAATCCCAGGGTTCTGGGATCGAGCCCCGCATCGGGCTCTCTGCTCAGCGGGGAGTCTGCTGCTTCCTCCTCTCTCTCTCTCTGCCTGCTTCTCTGCCTACTTGTGATCTCTGTCTGTCAAATAAATAAATAAAATCTTAAAAAAAAAAAGATGCCTTTAGCCATCTAAGTGGGAAAATCAATTTATAAATGTACATATATCTACATCTGTATCTCTATCTATTTGGGGGTGCTGTCCTGGAAGAAATACTTGACTCTAGATACACTAATTTATTTTCTATTCATCCTTCTGTTTTGAGGATTATTTAAAAAAGATTGATACAAATTCTTTTCAATTCAGTTTCAGAAGGTATAGAAAGCTAATACTCTATAACACAGCCCTTATTTTGAAAAGTATGTATTTTGACAATTAAAAAAAAAAAGCTTGTTTTGGGGTACCTGGGTGGCTCGGTTGGTTAAGTGTCCACCTCTTGATTTTGGCTCAAGTCATGATCTCAGGGTCATGAGATCAAACCCCGTGTTGGGCTCTGTGCTCACCAGGGAGTCTTCTTGAGATTCTCTCCCTCTCCCTCTGCCCTTTCCCCTGCTCTCTCTATAGCACATGTGTGTATGTGTATGTACTCTCTCTCTCAAATAAATAAAATCTTTAAAAATTTTAATTTAAAGAAAGCTAGTCTCTTAAGTAGTTAAATTTAGACTCCACTTAATCAGATATATGGGAAATTTTGGTCTGTATTGTTTTTACATATATGGTCATTTCAGGGCATTTGTTATCTTGCCTAAGGATGATTTACAGGGCTTAATAATTTGGTAAATTTAACCTTGATGTTGGGGGAGTCTAAAGAGGATCATGCCATTATCTAGATGGCTGCTGCTCCCTTGCCTTGATATTTCAAGAAAATTGGCCCTCAGTACAGGACATAGTCTCATCAGTGAAATCCCACTCAGCCCAGGACCTAAGTCTCAGGGGGCTGGAAATAAGACACATGCTCTCTGGAGGGGCTGTTCTAATCCACTGGTCCTAAAAGATAACTCTGTATTTAGTATTCTGTCAAGAGACTGCAGAGATGTTGTATTTATATATCATGACTGAGAATGGTTTAAAACTAAGTGCTATCAAGCCTGTTTTTGTTCCATATATAAGAAAGAGATTTATAACAAAAATCATAAGTAAGAGACAAAGGAACTCCGAAGTTTCTTTTTCTTCTGCCTGCCTTTCCCTGTTCAGTGATAGAACAATTTATGAATCTGACAAATCCTCCCCTAGATAATAGTAAGAGTAACATAGTGTTCAGCTGAGTAATCCCGGGCCACTAAAGTTTATTGGACTGTGGAGCAACAGCAGCAGGATTGACGCAATAATCAAATGACATGCTTGATTTGGGCTCTCCCAGTCTCTTTCTCCCCACCCGATCCCCCATTTCCCTCCCCACCCTCCCTTTTTCTTGCCTGTGCCTAAGGAAAACTAAATAGAGGGAATCTGAAATCGAGTAGGTTGGCAGCGGTAGACTCCCAATTTCTCACAAGTACATTCATTCAGAAAGTATGAAAAGTCTGTGCCATAAGGTTAAATGAAAATAAGGAACGGGGTTGTAAACACGTTCCAACTAAATTTTTGGTTTGGATCCGAGTAACCTAAGAGGCAGGAAGAGAAGGCTGCTTCGACAGCCTCACTCTTAGGTCAACTCTGAATTGTCGGGACATCAGAGACATCATCAAAGGACATCGATAATGTGAGTTAAACCAGTGTTGATAGTTAGAGTTGGCAAGAGGACAGAAATTTAGGCACTAAAAACAAACTCTACTATGCTTTGAAACCATGGACTCCATGTAAAAGCATTTTTTAATAAGTCACTTAATCCAGCACTTCAAAATGGCAGCTAGAGGCTGAATCTGGCTGGCTGTCCATTTACTTAGCTTGGACCACAGGAACAATTTTGTCAAATGGAATTTTAATGCCGTCAGGGTAGATTTTCACAGTCTGGTCCACCATCGGGCCTCACTTCATTCTGTTATCTTCTGCCCCTCTTCCACAATATATGGCCCTCACCTCCTGGCTCGTGAAGGAGTTTGTGTTTGAGGTGTAAATCCACCCCCTGCTTCTAGTAGGACCACAGAATGACTCCAAATTGAAAAGAAGTGGGAATCTTTACCTGGCCTCCCCATGCTCTGCTCTTAAGAGGATGGAATTCAGTGGAAATTGTTAAATGTCACCATTGTTCAGGAGAAGAAGAAGTTAACATATTTCGAGAAAACCACCAGGAATGACACCCAGCCCAGGAGACCTTAAGCTTTTTCAAGACACTGAAAGAAAAAGGTCTCTCAAATATCAAGAAACGTACTTTATAACCAGAATAGTCTGTGATGAATGGGGTAATAATATTCCACCCAGCCTATAAAGAAAAGTGGTATGGACATTATTGCTTTTTTGGACACTGGAGCAACTGTATCACTCATTTCTGAGAGGTTGTCAAAAAAAAATTGAAGGGTTTAAATATATGACCTTTTACAGGAATTACTTCAACAATAGCTTCTTCTACTGAGTGCACTGAAGTTGCGGTTGCAACAATGAATTTCCTGTTGCGAGATGCAAATTGTGGGCTAATTGCAGGATTCAATCCAATCTGTTTAGGGCACTCCTTGAAAAATTGGTCCTTGTAACACTATTTTATTGGTTGATACCAAATATATTCTGTCACCAGGAAGAAATAACAGAAGAAAATTAAAAAAAGAAATAGTAATAGAATGCAAAAGTTGTCAGAAATACAGACTGATTTTGAGGCAAATGGGTTTTGCTTTGAGAATCAAGCTGGTAATGGGACAAAGGAGCCACCTGGATTGATGCAGAATACCAAAGCCTCTAAAAAAAAAAAATAGGGGCAATATAGATGCCAGCCACAGATGTAGAATAAAGCAAAATAAAAGTGAATGTATGTTTGTTCTTTGGTTAGTCACTTTCCTGTGAGAAACCGTGCCATTATACCTGTCTAGACCATGCACATGATCTAGCCTAAATGACAGCATTTTAGAAATACCAGGGTGAGGTAGGAGAGAATGTTTATTGAAATAGATCACTGAAAGCCCCATTTCTAGCCTGTCAGTTTTGCCAGCTGAATAATTGAGTCTGAAGCCCTGAGTAAACTCCATCCATAGATGGCCCGCTCAGATTAAATGGTGTCACCTTAGTCATGGACAGCTCCCTGGATCTTCTCTGTCAAACGCCATATGTGTGCACACCAGAGACATATCCAAAGGCTACTGGCAAATGTCTTTAGATAATGAGTGCAAATTAATAACTAGTTTTGTACATCACAAGAGATCATGCCATTTTAATGTTATGCCCTTTGGGTGAACAAATAGGACAAAGATCTTTTAGATACTAATGAATAATGTCTTACAAGGATTAATTCGCCCAACTTTTTGCTGAGTTGTTATCACATGCAACTTGGCTTGATTTGTTGGGGCTGTGGTGGGGTTGGCTCTGTGGAACTGTGGAAAAAGAAAGGTTTTAGCTTTGAGCTTTATGACTATTACTTAAGAGGGATGCCATTCTGGATTCTCAGTGAAACAGCTTGTCATAGAGTTACCATATATGCTCATAGAGGCTGCACCCTCATTCCTATGCAGTGTAGTCTACATGAGTGGTGCCCCCTGGAGTTGTGTGTGCCTAGCTGGTGTAACTGTTTGCAGTGGCCCTGATAGCTTCTTAATGACTGTTCATCATTACTCTGTGATGATGGTGTGTATGTAATAGGAGTATAATACTCCATTGAAATAACAAGAATTTGTTTATTCGTAATGATTCCTAGTCATTCTGATTAAGAATACAGTGGCTGGGTATTAGAGAGGGCACGGATTGCATGGAGCACTGGGTGTGGTGCAAAAACAATGAATACTGTTACTCTGAAAAGAAATTAAAAAAAAAAAAAGAATACAGTGGCTCTTGTTTTTGCTCTGTGTGGGTGACATGTATGTCTTCTCAAAAAAACCAGGTACAGTTTTTAGCTATCAGACTTCCGAATGTTAAAAATATAGGTAATTGCCATTATTGGCTTGGGAACAGGGAAGTAGGCCTCTTAAATTCTTTTTTTTTTTTTTTTTCAAAAAATTTTTATGTATTTATTTGACAGACAGAGATCACAAGTAGGCAGAGAGGCAGGCAGAGAGAGAGAGAGAGGAGGAAGCAGGCTCCCCACTGAGCAGAAAGCCTGATATAAGACTCGATCCCAGGACCCTGGGATCATGACCTGAGCGGAAGGCAGAGGCTTTACCCCACTGAGCCACCCAGGCGCCTGGCCTCTTAAATTTTTAATGAGTAGTTTAAATCAGTACTACAACTTTTTGATTTTTAGGGTAATTTGGAAATAGCCATTACCTAAAAATGGGTATATGCTTTGACCCACAAATCTCTTTGGGACTCTAACAGAAATGCTTTCACAAAGGTACAATGTATATGCAAGTATTGTCTGTTGTAGTTTGTAGTGATGAAGATAGACATTCAGGCAGTTAGATGTGTCCCAAAGTATGAATTTGATTCAATCCACTGTGGACTGTGTGCCGTTGCAGTGGAGTGCTATGGAATGGTCAACAAATGAGGCAGACTGGCTGTCCATACAATGTACGATATTTGCAGGCATAGGTAGCAACCATGTCTGTTTATAATAACTGACCTAAAAGAGACCCAAGATATATCATTAAGTGGAAAAAAGCAAGTTGTAGTATGGTATTTAGAGTATGATCCCATTTATATAAGAATTAAGTAAATAAAAATGACACACATACACATATGGAAACAATTCTGTATGAATAAACACTGAATTGTTGTCTGTGATTATCTCTGGAGGATGAGATTTTAAGGGTCCCTCATTTCCTATGATATATATTTCTGTACCTAAGAATGAATGAATGAATGAATGAATGAATGAATAAATAAATAAATAATTGACGGATGGCCAAAGAAAGGCATTTCTAAAAAATTGTAATTAGTTAAAAAACAAGCCTGCCAGGTTCCTGATTGGGAGTGCATTTGCTCACATTTACGATCATGAATTCCCATAATAATGTGTATCTCCCTAGACAAGGAGAGACTGGGTGCTGAGACCAACTCAGGGCTAATTACTGGCTCTGTAGAGAGAAACCTGACTCTTCCCCAGTAATGGTGACCACAGTCTTTTTCAGTGCTTACTTGATCTGTGTGCTTTAAGCCAAAATTTTAACAAGGTGCTGCTATGTATATAGAAGTGACATTCAAATAAATAGTCACAAAGCAGGTTGACCACATTCACCCCCACTCCCCAAGGAAGTCATTGTAGGTTCTGTGAATCACTGAAGGGTCAAAATGGCTCCATATGGAGTGTGTTTCCTTAGCCTAATGGAAGACCAGAACCCATCCAGTTGTCAAGTGCTATTGGTGGTGAAGAGTTCTTAATCATTTTGGTGGTAGACACTTGTATGTGTCTATGGAAACAATAATCGCTCTACCTATATACCCACTTCAAACATCATTTTGTACATAATGTGGGGGATCTCTGTCCTTTTAAACATTCCATGATGGCACTCCTTTTTATCATGTTTAACATTGGTAGACTGGATAAAGTATGTTGGCAAGTAATACATGTCTGTGTTCATATGCACACTTAAAAGTGGCTGTAACTTCAGTGGGAAGAAGGTCCTAGGAAGGTAGCTTTCTTTTTCAAAGATCTGAATATGAAATATCATTCCAAGTTGATGCTTTGGAAACTTGAATTGCTTATGGGTTGATGATCTCAGTATTGGTGATGCATGCTTGCTAAGTGGGGACCCATTTCATCTCAGCATTAGCAGTTTCTGGGTTTCTCTTGGTTTGTTTTCATTTTGTGGACCCTGGGGCCTTCATAAATGATTAAGTTTTCCCTTTTTGGCTTTGTTGTCAGGAAGTCTTAGAACCAAATCGGTGGTCTTGAGAACAAGCACATAAGACTCAGTACTATTTCGCATTTATCCATTTCTGGGTCTAGTTTATACTCCTTGTGTTTTTCTGTCTTCCCCTTCCTTCCCCATTTCTCTTCTCACTTAGGTTGCCTTGTGTTATTTGGTGTAGTAAAATAGGCAATAGGTATAGGATATAAATATATCTAGAGATAAATAAGTAAATGTGATCATCCTAAAAATGATGGCATTTTTATCTTCCACTTGATGAGGCTCAGGGCTCCTGTCTCTCTGCTGCTCATGGATCCCCAGGGCAAATTTGAAGCAAAGCTGCTTGCTCCCCCAGTGAAGTTGCTTAGAGTTTCTAGTGGTACAGTTTGGAGTTATCTGGACATTTTTTCCACCTGTTCCACACATGTCATAAACATGCACACTCTACATGAAGGGAGAAAAGCCATGGAGACTCTATTTGTGAGAGAAGTCATAGACTTGATTTGGGAACGTGGAGGGATTTCTGGAGGAACACGGACTTCCAAGATTCAGAAACTCAGGAGAATTCAAGTCTCCATGTTTTCTAATTGCCATTGTGGTAAGAGTATCATTCCAATTTGACATGTGAGGTGGATATTTTATAAAGCTGGGATTTCTGCCTGTGGTCCACGTCTTAAATGAACTGATTAGGAGCTGGCCCATTTTTGCCATTTTAATGCCCTACATACAGGAGCATTTGAAACCCTCTTAATTTTTTACTTAAAAATTTTTAAATTGGGCGCCTGGGTGGCTCAGTGGTTTAGGCCGCTGCCTTCGGCTCGGGTCATGATCTCGGGGTCCTGGGATCGAGTCCCACATCGGGCTCTCTGCTCAGCGGGGAGCCTGCTTCCCTCCCTCTCTCTGCCTGCCTCTGTCTACTTGTGATCTCTCTCTGTCAAATAAATAAATAAAATCTTTAAAAAAAAAATTTTAAATTCATAGTCTTTATCATTTAGTTTATATTAAAAAAAAAAAAAGGTTCATCATCCTAATCACATAGCTACTATGGTCATCTCGTCATCAGCCATGTCCATGAGTAAAACCAAGGTAACTTCAGGAAGTCCGTCCAGGAAAGGCCTCTTTCTTCCCTGTGATATGAATTTTTTGACCCCCTTGTATTCTATAATGAGGGACATGATTGAAAACAGGGGTTCTTTCTTTAATAATTTACTGTGGCCTGAGAATCTGGGGTCTGGAGTTTCTTTGTTCATCAAGTAGCATCTCACTAGACCTCAGCTCAGAGAAGACCGACAGAAATATGTCATTTAATCTCTAAAACGAAGTAGCCTTTTAAGTATTTTGCATTTATATTTTGTTTTCAAAGCACTTTAAAAATGATTGCCACTTTATTATGAATAGCATCTTGCTGAAGGAAATATATGGCATTTTTTTTTTTTTTTTAATGATTTGGGAAGTTAAGGCCCAAAGAGAGAGACAGAACAGTTTGCTAAGAGTGGATCTGGGTGAGAATGAAACTTTCCCATCTGTTATTCCTAGCTCCAGGCAACAGTTCCCACTCTAGGATCAGAAGTCCAGTTAAGGGATATTCATTTTAACAGGAAGAATCTCAACCATTCAAGACCAGACTTCCCAGGCTGCCCAGTGAATACTCAGTCATTTCCGTGTGTATTTGACAGCAGTTAGCCACACAAAGCAAGCCCAGTGTCCAAGGAATGTGTAGAGGAATGTTAATTCTAGGAGCAACCATAACCTGATTTTCTAGATTTCCGTGAGTTTAAAGTCTCAGCCACAATATTACATTACCAAGTTATTTGCATTTGAAATATAATACCTGGGAGGTTGACATTTGATTAAATTACTGTGCCACCTCCAGGCCACAGGGAACTAGGATGGCACGCTGCGTGGGTGGTGCCAGCAGTACCTTTGTACCCTTTCTGAAAGACAAGGGACTGGGAGGAGGAAGCCTCATGGGTCGCCAAGGGCATCAGGGCCAAGGGCACACCATTGGCTGGTTTATATTAAGAACATGAAGTGTGTTTAAAAAGCGGACAGGCCAGACCTCATGGAGCGTGGAGAGCCTCATACCTGGAGGCTCCATTCTCCACGTTTTCTCAATGTCCTTAAGAAAGAGAGGTGGCAAGTGAAAATCCTTGGCCCTATTGCAGCCACAGTATAGCCTGGACCATCATTTTTCCCAGCAAGGAAGGAAACTGGTTCTTTTGTCTTCAGAGTCAACATGGCTTTTTCTTCCCTCCTCTTGAGAATCCATGGTAGTCAGTGGAAGAGGCCACCAAAGGCCCACTGATCAGAGCCCGTCTACCATGGCCCTAAGCCCCACTCACTGACCAGGTGTAGGGCAGGAGCATCCAAGGTATATACACAGAGCTGTCACCACCAAATCTCCTACAGCATCCATCCTCAACCAGGGAAGGTGTGTTCCTTCCCAGGAGACACCTTGCACAGTCTCGGGAGGTTTTTGGATCTTATTACGACAGGAGATGTCCCGCTGGCATCTACTGGCTAGAGCTGGGGATGCTGCTGAATTGTCCACAATGCACAGGACAGCCCCTCCCAGCAAAGAACTACCCAACTTAATGAGTCAGTTGTACCGAAGTTGAGAAACCCTGTTCTAACAGGCAGCGAAATCATGAAAGAGTGGATTCCAGTTACTGAGTCAGCTGTCAAGATAGAGAATCATCTCTCAAATGCACTGCCGCAGTGTGTCAGTCAGGATCCAGCCAGAAAAGCAGAAACCACTTTTGTGTTTAAAAGGGAGCAAATTTGGGGCGCCTGGGTGGTTCAGTGGGTTAAAGCCTCTGCCTTCGGCTCAGGTCATGATCTCAGGGTCCTGGGATCAAGCCCTGCATTGGGCTCTCTGCTCAGTGGGGAGCCTGCTTCCCCCTCTCTCTCTCTGCCTGCCTCTCTGCCTACTTGTGATCTCTGTCTGTCAAATAAATAAATAAAAATCTTTTTAAAAAGTAAAGAAAATAAAAGGGAGCAAATTCAATGCGGAGTCAGATGTCCAGGTGTTGGAGAGGCTGGAGAGCAGAGAGGACGAGGCAGAGATTCGCAACAGCAGGAAGCCACTGCTGTTCCTTGGGCAGAGGGCAGAGGGAGGAGGTGTCTTGCTAGTTAGGGATTGTTGTAGTTAGCACCCAGGCTGGCCCATCTGGTGAGGGCCAGAGCCACAGAGATGAGAAAGCTTCTGGGGCTGCAACCTGAGAAAGAGAGGAAGAAATATTCTGTTTGTCTCTTTCTTGCCATCTTTGAACCCCAGCAGTAGGGAAGGGGGACACAGCTGGGTGCAAACAGGTCCAAACTAGAATATGCAAACCCTTAGAACCCTGTGGATTTTCCGGAGCACCGGAACCAACAGAACAATGACACCCTTGAGCAGTCATGCCGGGAGTTCTGTGCTGCAGCTGGTCCTCTTCTAGCACTGAGTTTCTACTTTCCTTATACCTCAGAACACTAGGCTTGAAAGAAATAAAAGATGCCCTTAAGAAAGAGCGGGCAGACCCAACTGTTTGTTGTTGTTTTTTTTTTTTAATTCAGCCTCGGAAGTAGCAAACTTGTTGTATGGAGTGGCCTCCCAACATGCTGGAGAGTTTTGTGTCTCTGCACAGACAGCAAGGTTTGATGGAAATCCATGTCAACGTGCAGAGCACACATTGTTAATTTTCCTGTGTCTGTGGTGAACTCCATCCTTCATTGTCAGGCTTTGGCTCGTTTTGGTGGCCATGATCTTGATTCTTGCTTTACTTAGATGTACCCTCTCCATGGGTCCTGCCCCTCTCTTAGCTGGAGTCAGGCTGAAAGGAGAAGGTTGCCGAAGAGCCAGAGAACCTGCTGTGAAGGTTTTTATTTTTCCTTACAGTGCAATTTTAAGAATCTAGACAAAGCAAAGGGAATTAATTTATTTGTTTTCCATTTGAACTGCCCAACAGGTCCCCAAACTCCCAGGGATAAAAGTGATAGATTTTTAAGTGTCTTCTTTAAGAAAGTTCTGTAGATGCTTAATTATTTCACCCCACTTTTGATTATCTGCACTAATGGAGATGTAGAGGGCACAAATCAATAAAATCCCTTGATAATCCAAAAAATCTCAATGTTGCCATTAGTTTTGACCTCCTCCCCCACCAAACCTTTTATCGGAGCTACTAAAAAGTGCCTCTGCACCCCCTGGGCTCTCAATATATTCAACTTGTTGACAGGCTGACTGATAAAATTGTCTGATTTGAGTTTTATCTCTTTTTCTCTTCTCCTGCCCACTCTCTGGGGGAGGTGCTAATGAGCAGCACAAGAACAAAACCACAGGAAAAAGAGACTGCAGAAAAGCCAGGGTAACACACAAAATGATTAAATAGCTCCTGTATCCCTGAAACTTTACTATATAATGTCAGCTTTGTGGGATTTTTTTTTCTTTTTTCCTGAAGTAAATTGAAATAACTCAAATGGCCCAAGTATATGGGGCCTTCACAGACCCTTGCTTTGAAGCTTTGAATAGCTTTTGTATGGTATTCCTTTCCTGAGGAAAGATTTTTAATTGTTAATCTTTATATATGGCGTTCATGTTACCCGTCATGCTGGTTATATGGCCGGGCATCTTCTTAAACAACCTCAAGGCACAGAGAATTGGGATGGTGGTGTTTGTCTTAATCCCATTAGGGATGTCTGCAAACAAGGGGAAAAAAGATACCAACTTGTTTTTCTTGTTTTGTCTTTGCCAAACGTATTTATCCATTATCCATAGTGGGTTCACAGATAGCATAGAAAGAGACCAAAACGTGGCTGGCTGCTTACCCATCTCAAGGCACCTGTCCAGTCTTCTCTGGATCTTCCACGCACCAGGCATCTGGCAGATTTGACAGTGAATAAAGCATATGTTAATATGAAGACAAAATCTCCTAAAAGTCCCAACTTACATTGTCCTTTAATATACTAAGTCTACTAAAGATGACTGCCTGTCTTCCCACTATGCCAGAATGCACCCCTAAACAAATCAGAATGTCTGATAGAGGGTACAAATGTGGAGTGAGAAGAAAAGTTCCCATAAGGAGGGGAAATGATCTTACCTGTACAGGAGCCAGCAACCTTTCCCTTTGGGCTTTACTTTTCATAGGGGAATAAAGTTTGCTCTTTCCAAAGGAGAAAAGCATTGCATTTTCCTTTCTGTATTTCCTTCATTCATTTTATTTCAGTTTGCTACATATTTGAAAGCAACTCATAAACATCAAAGTGGCTATGAAATTCAGTGATTTTATCTGGCAGGTGGTTTATAAAATCAAACCCAGGCACCACCTGGATTTGAAGAATTGGGATGATGTGTCAAGGTTCAGTCAGAGAAGCAGAACCATCTTAAGTGATTAGAATAAAGGATTTGTTTTAGGGTTCAAACCTTCCGCTGCTGTGGGAGCTGGTAGATGGACTCATGCAGGCTGATGCTTTGGCATCCAGTGCTGGAACTAGAATTGCCGTTGGTCAGTTAGACCCACAGTTGGGAAAAAAAGCTTGAAATGGACATGCATGAGGATAAACTAGAAACTTATGAGGACAACTGAATCCATTAGCACAAACTGGAATCCCCAACTGTGTTTGACCACTTCCAACCTCAGTGCTATCAATGACTACAAAGAAGAGATGGCACCCTTCACCAAGGAGCTATGTATGGACCTGGCCAAAGACTGAGAATCCGAAGGAACAGATCCAGTGGAAGCTGGAGGAACTGTGGGTCCAAGTGCTGCTGCACATCACCAGGGTGAGCCAGCAGATGCACCAGGTATATGAGCTGTCATATGCCTAGTATCCAGTCAGATACAGCAGTCTTCAGAGCATTAACAGGCAGTCTGCTGCTTCATTCTGCCTTCCAAAGCTTGCACAAAATGGCACGTGTGGGCAGTGTTGACTCAAATTATGCAGGGAAGGGAATGCTGGGAAGCAACTATAGTTCTTGCTTAAATTGGCATTGTACAAAGCCACATGATGACATGACTCAAAAAGAAATGTCTCTGGGCGCACCGATAGGTAATGGAGACCTCATACTCTGGAGGAAGGTGCCTTTTCAGGTGAATGGCAAGGTGTCACTGTTTGGTGATGTCATTCAAATGTACGTTGACCATAATAGTCCCATACTGTTGTAGATTTCTTAGCCATGTTTCTGACAAAGTATCACTAGTATTCTGAAGAATGTACTCTTTTTAGTGTTATTATTTTAAAACTTTTTCATAAAATTGCCCTACAACTTGGGGTGTCTGGGTGGCTCAGTCGGTTAAGCATCTGCCTTCGGCTTAGGTCATGATCCCCAGGGTCCTGGGATCAAGCCCCACATCGGGCTCCCTGCTCGGCGGGAAGCCTGCTTCTCTCTCCCTCTGCCCCTCCTCCTGCTTGTGCACTCTCTCTCTCTCTGTGTCAAATAAATAAATAAAATCTTAAAAAAAAAAATTGCTTGCAACTCTCAAAGTTGCATTTTTTTGTTTGAAAATATTGACATTAATTTACTAACCTTTGTAAGCCACGATACTCTCAAATGGGTAATTACTCTCTCTACAAATGCTAGAGTATCTGCTAAGCTTAAGAGAAAAGATTCTATCAAATGGATTATATCCTCAATTCTTTTTTTTTTTTTTTTTTGTTCATATGGAAGTGTGTAAACATTTCTGCTTTAATTCAGGAAAACTTACTGTGATGAAAACTTAAAACGCATAATTATCTGTCTCTCTAATTCTTTTGAATTTGAACTAAGATGCTTCAAAATCATAGGTTTTCTCAATTTCAGTTTATCCCAGTAAAGACATGAATTTATATAATTTTTAAGGAAGAGATTCATCCAAATATTCTTTGTACAACTTGAGATGTTCTAAAGCCTATTTATAGAATTTCAAAATGAAATATTATACATCATATATGCTCTCATCATTTACTATGTTTAAATTTCCTTCTTGCTATTTTGGGGATAAATTTCAATGTGTCCCTATATACAGATTTTGTTTCCAATTATTGTGATTTACTGAATTCTTTAGTCTGTAATCATTTGGTGCTCATTTATTGAATACTTGATTAAAGCTCTCAGACTAATTTTTAACAAAGTGCAAACAAAATTGAAAGGACTCATTATTTACATTATTATTCAAATACTTAGGTTGGCTTACAAAGTAGTTCTTCAGAGGTTGAAATCTAAAACCTGATCAATTAAAAAAAATTAACAATGAGTAGCAAAGAAAGAAAAATCATTCCATCATGGTCAGGTCTTTTTTAAAAAATGAATTTTATATCAGCTTAGTCATAAAATCTTGGTATTTAATTTAATTTAATTTTGAGTATATAAAAATGTAAATTTTAACATCTATTTCTTTTTTTAAAAAATATTTTATTTATTTGACAGAGACATCACAAGTAGGCAGAGAGGCAGGCAGAGTGGGGGGGAAGTAGGCTCCCTGCTGAGCAGAGAACCCAATGCAGGACTCAATCCCAGTACCCTGAGATCATGACCTGAGCTGAAGGCAGAGACTTTACCCAATGAGCCACACAGGCACCCCTTAACATCTATTTCAATTGAAACCTAAAGTAAGTAAAATTAATAAAGAGAACATGACATTTGATCTAAATGAAAAGTCATGGTTGATAAAGTGGTACACAGTCAAACCTTCTGCAGGTTGCATATTAAAAATCATCATTCTTGGGCACCTGGGTGGCTCAGTTGGTTAAGCAACTGCCTTCGGCTCAGGTCATGATCCCGGAGTCCCGGGATTGAGTCCTGCATTGGGCTCCCAGCTCCATGGGGAGTCTGCTTCTCCCTCTGACCTTCTCCCCTCTTACGTTCTCTCTCACTCTCTCAAATTTAAAAAAAAAAAAAAAAATCTTAAAAAAAACCGTCATTTTTTAAGTATTGTCTTCATAGAATAACTACTACCTTTTTAAGTAGAACATAGTATTTCTTTTTTTTTTTTTTTTTTTTAAAGATTTTATTTATTTGTTAGAGAGAGAGAGAGAGAGAGAGAGAAAGCACGTGGGAGCACAGGCAGACAGAGTGTCAGGCAGAGGCAGAGGGAGAAGCAGGCTCCCCGCCGAGCAAGGAGCCCGATGTGGGACTCGATCCCAGGATCCCGGGATCATGACCTGAGCCGAAGGCAGCTGCCTAACCAACTGAGCCACCCAGGCGTCCCAGAACATAGTATTTCTTCAGCAGCTGATGTCTTTTGCTTTTCTTGTACTCTGTCATACTTGTCCATATGTGTCATACTTATACTATGATCTCTCCAAAGTAGATGGTAAACATCAATATACCTTTGTGCTAATTAAAAACTTGCATTAACTTTTTTAAGGAGTAGAATTTCAGAACTTAAACTTCCTTTCTTTTTTTTTTTTTTGTGGTTTTTGAGCTCATTGTAGGCTAAAGAGTTTATTGCCAAAAAAAAAAAAAAAAAAGGCATTACTGGATATTAAAATAGTCATAGATTCTCACCATACACTGAGGGACAAAGCCCAATAGTAAGAGTACACAGACTACTGTCTGTGATCCATGATAAGACTGCTATAATTTTCCACTTTCCCTGCTGATTCCACCACCTTTGTGCATCTTGTAGGCTGGGACCATGACATACAATGAGCCAGGAAAAGCAGTGGTGACAAATATCTTTTTCACTACCACTATAAACCAGAGGAGGTAGATTTCCCTAAGTGCTTATTTTATCCACAAATACTTTGCAAGCTCTCCTTGAGAGAGAGGTATGAATTGTCCCTGGAATGAGCCTTTAAGACAGACATATGGGTTAACAGCAGTCATCCTTCAGATTTAACCATGGGCTAGTGGGAGAGTTCTCCTACACATCCATTTCCTGCACAAGTAAATTGGACCTTAGCTGAAGCTGGAGGTACAAAGTGCAGGTCTACTAATCCATCCTGGATTGATACTTGATTCATGAGAGAAAAATCTAAGACAAATGCTCAAGCAAATGAGACACGAGAACAAGAGGCCAAAGCTGGGCTTGGTCTGGGCTAAGGAGGACACATGGTCCCCCTACCAAAAGGCCAACTTTGTTGTTGTTATCTGTATGTTTATTTCCTTGCTAACTTGAAAGAACGTGAAATAGATTTTTCTCAACTCTGATTTCCTTTTCTATTCCTTAAGCAGATTACTCCCAAGAAATCATTAGGCCTTGGCGAAACCTTCAGAAGATAGCCCTCTGTGGCACTTTCTCTTAGTGACAAAAGCCTGGGTGTTAATGGCGAGTGGCGGTGGTTGTTCTGAGCCAGCCTCCCTTGCCATTTTTAGGGGAGTTGATCCCATTTGGTTTGATGTTATCCAATTTGAGATTATTTAGATGATTACTTAGTCTAGAAAGCTGTACATATTTTTTTGCACTCATCTAATTGGTGGAAATGGTTATTAAATGCAAATAGTTTCATTTGGAGTTAGAATAATTTCTAAAATTACAATGTTTGCTGCAGGTGAAAACACGAAATCCTGAAACTCTAAGCAGGAATTGCGTATTTAACAAAGCAACCAGCATTTGAAACAGGAAAATGGCTTTATCCTGCTACTCTCTATTACAGATTGTTCTTCACTCGGAATATGTCCAATTCTCTTTAGTGCATCTTTTTGAAATATGTATCTTTAACCCTTCAGTCCCCTTGTAAAGAATGGCTTTTCTCTTGCAATTTCAGCCTAAATGATTCCTGCTTACAGGAACATGTTTTGGGTTTAAAAAAATCTTGTTTGGCTTTATTTTGAACATAATGCTCCATTTGCATTTTCTTATTGTAGCCTGTCACTTGTTATTTCAGAAACTTTGCTTGAGGAGTTTGGAATAGCTTTTTTCCTCTCTGAACATCATTGGTTTATGTGTATGAGCTGCTGCAAAGTGCAGTGATTGCTTAAAACACTATAGTTACTTAAAAAAGATGACTTTGATTGTGTGTTTTTTGTTCCCATCACAATAACACTTTGCAGGTGATTATTAAATTAGAGATTTTCTTTGTTTTTCTAACAAGAAAAAACCTTTTTTATGTCAGCGCCAATTATGAGTGGTAATTTTTCACATTTTACAAAAGATTTTTCTGTCCTACCTCCACGCCCCTCCCCCAGATAAAGAAGGGCTTTGACATTCTATGACAGGGAGGGTTTTTTGCATACACAGTGCTTTTGACTTTTCTTTTTAAAAAATCTGTTGACTCTATTGAAATGTGACAGGACAATATTTAACCTGAATAGAGGCATGTTGACTCCTCTTATTAAAACTGACAGTTAAGGACGTTTCTCTCTTTATTCCTTCTGATACACGCAGACAAGTCTTCACTGCTAACTAGTATACAAAATCAAAAACAAAAAAATACGGAGCAAAGAGATGACTACCTTATAAACAATATATGAATGACAATCGCAAGTTTAATCTAGCAAAGAAACCTTTTTTTATCCTTTAAGAAAATTAAAGCCCTTTCAAATTAGCTTGATACATGAAGACAGACTGACATCATTAATTTTCAAGAATTCGCTCTTTTACTCTGGCTGCCTTTCCCCTCAAAGATATAGAATGTTCCGCTAAGCCCTGGACAGGGCCACAGCGACATCTATGGAGAGAGTCCAAGGCCTTAACTTCAGTCTTTTGTAGAGCTTGAAGGTCTGCATCTTGTTCCTTGGAATTCATCCACCTATTTTACTCTCAAGGGAACAAAAATGGTGGCCATGGAGGTAGTCCCTGAGCTCCCTACTAACTGACTGATGCTTGGTCTCTTTAAAAAAAAAAAAAAAAAAAAAAAAAAGGCCGGAAATATCAAGCTTTGGAATTCTTTCTGTCTTGTTGGACAAATAAAGAGCCTCATTAGCATGAATGAGGCTTGAGTTCCTCTGAATTGTGCATGAAGTGGGCCTCTTGGGAAGAGTACAATTGGGAACCTGATGCCAACTTTCAGAGATAGGCAGAAACATATGGAATTTGGATGTCTTTGGGTACTTGCCCACTCTCCTTAGCTTCCAGGAGTCAAATCTCTTAAAAGGAAATGTTGGCTTCCTTATGTATAATGCCACTGGATATTTATGGGCTACAAGTAAACTGTCTACTGAGACTGAATTTTTTTGGGGGGTGGTGATAGGAGGGAGGGTATTATACAAGGATTAATGATGAAGTAATTTCTTTGTAATGGAATTTGAGCTATAACAAAATGGTGAATGGAACAGTTGGCCATAGTGTTGGCAGTTACCGCTTACTTTCATTTCCGCCTGAGCATGCTCTCCTCTGCATTTATCACCAAATGAGGGTTCTTACTGTCATTAAGTTTTTCAACATTTTTGTTGTGGAGAGTCAGAAAAATAACCGTTTGTTCCTCAGCAGCCTTCTGTATTAGCCATCTAGACTAGAATAATCAGTCTTCTGTGTACTGATGGTAATGTGTCCAGTTTATTTCTAGAAATTACTTTATTTGTATTTCTCTGATTATCTTGAAAGGGACCAGGTTGGACACCTGGTCAGGGCAGCCTGTAGGTTATACCATGGAAGCAATTCTAGATTTCCTTCCTCTTGAGAAGAAGATCCCCCATGGGCGTTTTATGAGATTCAACAGTGCCTATGGTGCTGAAAATGCCTGTGGTAAAGAAAACACCTTAGGGTGTCAAAAAGCATTAAACATTGGTGTATAAAACTCAGTCCCTCTCTTTTGTGTGTGTCATGATTGTGGGAGAGGCTGCTGTCTGTCATGGTGTTTTAGTTGGGGTTTCTACAGAGACAGACCTCAGAGCGAGGATTTAATCCAAGTAGTTCATCTGGGAAACCATCTCAGAAGTGCTGGAAGGGATTGGGGGATGGGAAGACATTCCATTGGGGCATGTTGTTAAGTAGATTAGCACCGTGGCCATTTGGAGCTTCTTCTTTTGAGGGTCCTATCAGAGGTAATGTAGAGTATCCTTAAGAACTGGACCATTAAGGAACAGAAAATTATTTACCCATAACTTCTATCCTTTGTTGGTTGAGAACCATTCCTGGGCATTGATTTCTTAGCATTTCAGGCCTTTCTTCTGTGCCGGTCAAATACACCACATTGGCTAGAGGGAGCAGGAAAGCAATGCATATGGACCATTTTGTTGGTTACGTCTGTGGTGGCCTGAGGAGATAAAGGGAAGGCCCCAGTTGCTTCTTCTTGTTTACACAGTTTAGAGAATTAAGTACAGTTAGAACTGTGTGTGTGTGTGTGTGTGTGTGTGTGTGTGTGTGTGTCAGGGGAGGGGAGACTCTTAGTTCTTCCTATCATTAAGGTGAGTATTTGTGTGTGCGTGCACATGTGTGCGTGTGAGTGAGGGTGGGCATTGCCACTGTGACTCTCAAGCAGGGGTACAAACCTCTTGTTATATGCAGAAGGACTGCAAGCTAAAGATTCTTAAGGCCTCTGCTTCGCTCTTTGAATTGTAGCTGAATGTAAAATAAAAGGCAAGAAGAAAAGATTCGTTAATGGGACAACATGGACTGCCTATAAATCGCAAGTCTTACCATGTATGAGAGTGAGTTGTGAACCACAACAAATTGTGTTTTCTCTTTATTTTGGCTACTTTTAGTTCCAGAACAGTGCTCTCCTGTAGAACATGCTGCTCCTTCCGTGCAGTTATTAAGATGTGGCGAGTGTGACTATTAGTTCGCTAGGCTGATGTAACAAATACCACAGATGAGGTGGCTGAAACACAGAAGATTATTTTCTCACAGTTCTGAAGGTTAGAAGGCTGAGATCAGGGTGTCAGCAGCATTGTTTTCATTCTGAGGTCTCTGCTGTTGGCTTGCAGATAGCTGCCTTTTTGTTGTGTGTCTCCACATGGTCTTTCCTCTGTGTGAACACATCCCCAGTGTCCCTCCACATATCCCCATTTACTCTTCTTCTAAGGACATCGGGAAGGAGTAAGGGCCACCCTAGAGACCTCATTTTAACTTAATTACCTCTTTAAAGACCTTCTCTCCAAACAGAGTCACATTCTGAGATGTTGGAGGTTAGAACTTTAACATATGAATTTGGGGAGGGGGGATACAATTCAGTGTAGAACAGTGACTGAGGAGCTATAATTTCTCAACTTAATCTCATTTTCGTTAATTTACATTTGATTAGCCGTATGTGACTAGTGGTTTATATTGGCCAGCGTGGCTCTAGATGATTTACTTGTTGGTCTCTCTCCTGGGAATCCAGAGAAGTCTGCACCAATGAAATTCCTCCTTGACCACCGAAGGATTGTTTTGCTGGAACACCAGGCAGTGAGTGAGTTGTGTCATAGATTTCCCACATCAGAAAGAGCCATGACTCTTTGGTAAACAGTGACATTCAGGGTTGGAAGAGACAAAACAATAGATCCCAAGGTGATAGATCAAGAGGAGGGTTACTTGCCGGAGGTAGGGGCAGAAACCTAGAAGCTGAATGGGAACAGAAGACATTCAAGAAGAAAAGGCAAAGGGTCTTGGACACTGGGTACAACTCTGATTATGACTCTGATTACATCTTGCTGTTCAGCTGCTACAACCCTTGACAACAGTCTCTAGGTTAGATGAACTCTGTTTAGGGTAAATGTTGGGTGAATATAAGATTTAAACACCTTTTTCAGGGAGGGTTTTTTCTCTTCTCTTAAACTGTCTAATCCTGGCATGCCTTTTTTTATTCTAGGGAAGAATACGTCTTCTTCATGGGGGCTGACAGAAGAGCGTCCTCTGTATATGCATTACCCTTGGGTCTCTTCTCTGGCTTGGGTGGCCTGGTTGGCCTGGGTAGTTTCCTGACATTCAGTGCGAGTACCCACTGAGGTTTGGTTGGATCTTGCTGGTTCCTGGGCTCTGAGTGGGCCTGGGCATTGCCTCTGGTCCCCTCCATTTGTGGTGTCTTCTGAGGGACCAGTTCACTCACCAGTTCCACTTCCACCCCTTTTGAGGTGTCCGGTCCTCTTCAGTTGCTTGCATTTGGGCACAGGCTATGAGAACTAGGGTGCTATCTCTGGTCCCATGGTGTTTCACATGGTTTCTGTGTTCCACAGAAAATGATTTGGCCCCCTCCCTAGGGGATGTTGGCAGTGTCTGTAGACATTTTTGCTCACCCCAACCCGGAGGTGTGGGTTGTATACTGGAATCTAGGGGATAGAGGCCAATAATGCTATGACATGTCCTATAGTATAGAGGACAGCCTCCACCACAACGATTATCTGGTACCTAATGTCATAAAGCTGAGGTCGAAAACCTCCTTCTAGTCCATCCATTTAAACCCCTCCTTCAGCCATTTCCAAACAGTGCTTTGGCGGTAACGTTATGTGAGGATTTCTGTCTCTCTTTACTCCCAGTCTTTCTTTGGAGTTTTGACCCCAGAGGGAAATTGATGACACTTGTATCTCATCTGTTGTTCTTTATCATAACCTACATTTCCTCTGCTCCATGGCTAATTGATTTGGGTGCCCCAGGCTTAGCTCCGTGAAGGGGAGTTTTTACCTATCCACCCTTCCCTTGAAACAATGAAGCTCATTTATTTAATGGATGGTATGGAAATCCACTTAAAGGAAAAAATTAAATAGGTTACTTTTCCCAAAATATCACCCCCCTTATGCTGTGGCTTAATGGGGTTTCTACAGTGTTGTTGGTGAGCATATGGTACAAGTGTGTGTCAGGTGCATGAAGGTATGTGACCACACATGCATGTCCAGGTCTGTAGTTGAATCTCTCATGGTTTGAAGGAGGAGCTCTGATTTCATTCTCAGCACCACTGCTCATCCCTACTTCCAAGTAACTTAAATCATGTCTTTAATCTCGTTCCTAAGAGCTGCTGATTTTAGAGAATTAGAGCAAGGAATAAAGGGAGAGACTTGGTGCTTCTCCTGTTCCTTTTCTTAACCCTGACTGTAAGCGGTCTGTACTCAACCCCATTCCTTTATCCTCTGCTCGCACACACACGGAGGGAGGTAGCAACAACGAGAAATGGTGCTAATAGGAAGATCTCAGCTTCCTTGGGAATCCATGTTACCACCATGGCCTCTATCCTGTGGGGACCATAGTCAGCTCCAAGTCTTAGCACCTCTGGGGCCATCCTGGGTGCTTCTCTTTTGGCAGTGTGATGCAGGAGAGTGGCAGGCCTGCAGCTTGAACACATTTCTCTTTTGCTGCTGCCTCGAGAAAACAGAACCCTTTGTGGCTAGGGTTTGGCAAAGCACTGAGCATTTCAAATCAGGCTAGGCCAAGAAATGCAGGTCTAGCTTTCTTTTTATAT
Source organism: Enhydra lutris kenyoni (assembly GCF_002288905.1). NCBI lineage: Eukaryota > Metazoa > Chordata > Mammalia > Carnivora > Mustelidae > Enhydra > Enhydra lutris. The sequence continues at coordinate 7,165,820 of NW_019154114.1, forward strand.
ATAAAAGCTTTTAAAAAATCTTTAAATTTGTTCTTCAAGAAGAAATAAACCTTTATTAGACCCTATGTATTGCTGTAAATTTGATTGACCAGATGTTTGTCAGATTTAATACACGCTGTTTAAAAAGTTGCTTTCTACATCTTGACTGAGGCCCTTTCTGGTGAGGAAGGAGCCAGTTTATAGGAAACAATGAAATCATTTTTTACACCTTACAGATGCTCTAATCCCATTACAGACTGAGGTGTTTAAAATTCTTGGTGTTTTCTTGCTTTATTTTTATGGTATAAGTGATTCTGAAGGAGAAAGCTAAGGCAGGAAAATATTTAAAGGAGACGTCCCCCAAGGGGGCACTGGGATGTGGGCTGGAGGAAGGGATGTGGAGAATAGTTGAGGGTTGTTCTTTGTATTTGGTGCGCCTTCCAGCCCTGGCTCCTGGCAACAGCTGAAAGACCACTGCTAGAACTTTGATCAGTGATGCCAACCAAGCACTTGGACCCAAATCCCAGAAGTGGCTAAATAGAATTGGGGCTAGTTTCTCTCCGATCTCACTGAAGAGAACATGGCTTCTCTCACCCCTTAAATTTCTTTCCTAAAAACTGGCTGGAAGTGTGTTTCCTAAGAGGGTAACAGACTCAGATACCTGCAAGGGCCCGGCAAGTAGCAAATATGACCGAAGTCGGCCAGACAGCCCACTGTGTCAGACTGGAAAACCCTAAGCCCCACTGAAAGAACAGTGGGTCTTCAACTATAGCTTGCTGCTCCCAACAAGGGGATCTGAGCCCAGTGAAAGGGTATTAATGAGAAATTTCTCAGTTGTTAGCAAACACAATTCATCCATAGGGTACATTCTGCCTGAGGACCACAGGTTTGCAAATCCTGTTGAAACAAAATATGTATAAATAGAAATGCACCATTCATCAATAAGAAATCTCCAAATTTAAATTACCAGGACTAGTAAAAATGATTTGAAGCTTTGGAAACTACCACAGGAGTTGCCAGCCTTTTATTTTGTTATGTAAGGGTATGAAACGGTTATTATTTACTATCACCAAAGTGTTTCATAAAATAATGGATATTTAAATAATCCCCCTCCCTCCCCATGAAAGAGTAGGAAGGAGACCATCTGAGACTTAAGGACAGTCTTTAATATGAATAACTTCAGTTTTGTGGAAAAATCTTCCAACTATCCATTCATTTCTAATTTTCTAGTGAACATCTCTTCAAAGACCAGGGGTGATCTACAGACCATTGCCAAAGCTGTGCCGCCTATTGATACGAACATAGATTGTTTCCTTGAACTACTTACACCATTAGGGTATTCTAGGGTATTGTCATCTTCCTTGCCCTTTTTGGTGTCTTTGGCTTCTGACCCGTAGAAGCATCACTCATAAGAATTGGAGGAACATTAAAGATCACTGAATTCAGCCAGTTTATCCAACATTTGAAAACATCGTTTCACAGGTTGTACAGTTCATTGGATTAATAACTGGGTCCGTAATTCTTTAAGTCACACATGGGAAAAATATGTATTTTTTTAAATTATAAAAATTATACAAGCAGAGGGGCGCCTGAGTGGCTCAGTGGGTTAAGCCTCTGCCTCTGCTTTTGGCTCAGGTCATGATCTCAGGGTCCGGGGATCAAGCCCCGCATCACGCTCTCTGCTCAGCAGGGAGCCTGCTTCCCTTCCTCTCTCTCTGCCTGCCTCTCTGCTTACCTGTGATCTCTGTCAAATAAATAAATAAAATCTTAAAAAAATTAAAAAAAATTATACAGGCGGAAAGAAGAAACTAACAACTGCCCCAGTTCTGCTTCTATGTGATGCCACTTTAAACATTTTGGTGTGTATCCTTCTCATCTTTTTTCTGAGTGTGTATTTATTTGGGATCCTGCTGTCTGTGCTGTTTCCGTGTTTGCACTACAGCAATACATTGTGAACATATTTCTTTACTTAGTAATCTTCAGCACACTTTTTAATGGCTGAGTAGCATGATATTTTGTGGCACAAAATAGTATTTCTCATTTTGAAATTTCCGAAGAACATCAGAATGAATATCTTTGTCACTGTAATAGCTATCTTCTGAATATCTTATTTTGCTTACTCTTCTTTTCATACTTCTAGATCTTTAGTAAACTCCTTACACCTTAATGCAAGTTCAGTTTATCTGTGTTTCCACTCTCAACCATATGTGAATTGGTGTGGGAATCAACAGTGAAAGATAAATTCTCTGGCAAGTTTGGGCCATGTTTCGTATAGTGGGTGTTATATAATCGGTCTGAAGCAACATTGAGCTGCTTTGGTAAAATGGATGACAAGTGCTGGTCTTATCAATGGAAGGGAGAACACTTGGCTTTAAGATTACACAAGCATCAGGAAGCCACTTGAGTACTGAGGAGTTTGAAACTGAGACATTTGGAAATGCAAGGACCACACGATTCAACCATTCTGCTTAGAAAAAGATGGGCAATACCTAGTGCTCTTAATATCTGGATGTATTTTCTCATATTATTTAAATAGATTTAAAGCAATTATAAAATGTACCCTTTCCAGAGACATTTAGAATCTTTTTTGTGTTAGATCCTGTTTGTACAGAAATGTTATAATTCTTCCTTGTGAGCCCTTCTTATCTAGGTTATTGGAGGCAATTTCATTAAATGTGTCATGGTTTATATCCCCATTCGGAATCTTCTCACCACATGGCTTACCTTTACAATTTAGTTCTTCCTTAGGGAAAAAAATAGACTTTTCTGGAGATTTGGGCATATCTAATTTTCATGCTGTTGTATTTCATGGAGTACTCTGTCTACAGCACTTTGAACCATCTTGTCTAAATGGGAAATGAGAGAAAAGAACTTCTACATTTGAAAGAAGTTTAATTTTGCTGCCTAAGAATCAGAACCAAGTGTTAGAGGATTTCTTGATTCATAAAATCAAGGTTATTTTGGGGAAAATGATGTTGGTGTCCCAGAAGCTTGAAATTGAATTCTGATGGTTGGAATTCATGTAATTCATTCTACATTTTTTGTAAGTCTGAACAAGCAGTGCCCCAAAACATTGTCAACCAATTGAATACGACATCATCTTCCTTGGCTTCTCTGAATCATTATCTCTGAGCAAAATGTGAATGCTTTTTTATCATCCATTGCTAAATTATCTTGTAAGTTCCATGAGGGCAGGAAACTTGTTATTCTCTTAACAGCTCTAGGCTCAGTACCTACTTGAGCCCTCAGCATATGGGATGTGCTTAATAGTTACTAAATGGGAGAATGAATGAAAGAACCATCAAAACTGGGTAATTTACTAGTGGCATTGCTCACACTGGCTAATAATTTCCCTAGGTCGTGCACAGTTTTCTGAATCAAGATACTGTTCTCATACAGACTGGGTCTATAGCAGGAGAACCAAAGAGCATCTCCTTGCGCACACATTTAGGACACTGAAGAAATAAAGCCCTAGGAGGAACAGTTGGAATGCCTTGCCCAGGTGAGGCTTGCAAGTAAACTATGTTCCACAGGAAGACAGAAGGCTACCTGTTATTATTTCTGCTTTGGGGACACCTGCTCTGTGCCCAGGTACCCAGATACGTTCATGAAAGCAGCCTTGATTCCTGACTGAGCCACTCTCTTTATGATTTCTAGGCTATCTTTTTTCATTGACTATTTTCTGTATTATATTAATGGTAAAGTTGCCTTCTTTGATAATTCCATTCCTTTTCTCAGTTCCTTCACGTAGTTAGCAGCTAGAAAAACAAGGAGGACAACACTTTGGCACTATTGTATGAAAGGGTCTATGAATCCCACATTTATCCCTAACCTAAAGCCAATTCGCCTGTCATTCTTATTAGTTAAGATTCCTCCAGAATTAGAAGTTAAGAATGACAAGTAATAACTAAATTAAAATTGAAAACTATTTTATTAAGCCAGACTTTGAACAGGAGTACTCTTATTGGAAGAGGTGAGGGGGTATAAAATAGAGGAAACTTTGGGATAGAGAGCAGTGTGGTGCAGAGGAAAGAACTAGACTTTGGCACCATAGAGCTTGGCTCTGGGCCTGGCACATTCTCAGTAAGTATTTGCTCATTTACGTTGTTTAATCCTTTTGTGCTTGTTTGACCATTTATACAATGGAAATAAAAATAGCTTTCTAGAATTGTTATCCTAGAAAAGGACTAAAGGTGCTTATAAATACTTAGCATGTTTTCTGGCATATTCTAGGCATTCAGTAAATAGCAACACAATGAACTGTGTATTATGGGCTGAATAGTGTATCCTCCAAAATTCATATGCCAAAGATCTACCCCCAGGATGTATTAAGAGAGAGGATATTTGGGAGGTAATTAGGATTAGATGATGTCATAGGGGTGGACCCCTCAGGAATGGAATTAGTGCCCTCATTAAGAGTCATAAGAAACTTCCTTTCTCTCTCCTCTCTGCCATGTAAGGATACAAGGAGAAGTAGGCAGTCCACAACCAGGAAGAGAGCTGTCACCAGAACCTAACCATGCTGGCACTTTGACCTTGGATTTCCAACCTCTAGAACTTTGAGAAATAAGTTTCTGTTGTTTATAAGTTACCCAGTCTATGATACTTTGTTATAGCTACCTGAACTCATAAAGACACTGTGTTTACCATGCTGCTTACAAAGCAGCTAAAACTTCTGAAAGTCCCTGATTGCAGTGGAACCAGAAGTATATATAGGTGAGGGGTAAATAATGTGCAGGTGGATGCATAAATTAGGAAGAAGGCTAATGGGCACTTCCTATTCTAATTTGGATTTCTGCTTTTGGCAAACTTAGTTCACTGAAATAGATAAATGCATTAGAGGTCTGAGAATCCAAGACAGAGAATTAAGACATGATTGTTTAAGACTGTATGGAGGACTGAGGACTGTGGCAAACTGCAAAAGGTAGACCCTGCCCCAAAGTATTCAGATTCATATCTTAAAGATGTAAACAAAAGATGTCTGCGGACTACAGGTGGCTCCTAGTTGTCACATTGTTATCATAGAAAGAATCAAATGCCCTGTTTTCCTGATGAGAAAGTTGAAGATACTAACTTGGAAAGACAATAGACGAATTATCTCTTCTCTGAATAATCGCCATAAAAATAAACCCCATCCCTTAGCTTTCCTATATGTTTTCACATTTTTTACAATATTAAAAATTAATAAATATTTCTAGAAAGAAATGGCTTCTTTGAGAAAATTTGGGAAAAAAATGGAAAAGTATGGGACAAAACCACAAAATTACCTATAATTCCATCACATAGAGATAACTACTCTTTATATTCTATGGGTAGTCTCCTAGAATTTTTTCAGTGCAGAGATACAGTCTTATAGACATCATAGAATTGCACAAAATTGAGATCATGCCATACAATTTGTTTTGTTTTACTCAACATAACTAGTGTATTTTTCTTTCATTAAATGTTATTTTAAAGCCATGATTTTAAATGACTACATAATAGTTTAGTACATGAATCGACCAAATTTTATGTCAGCATTTAACATTTAACCACTGAAATGGACACTTGGATTACATATTATTTCTTCTGCCTTTTGAATAACATGATAAAAATCTTCATATATAATATCTCTCTATAAATCCCCAATATGTAGAATCAATTTTCAGACATTGAAAATTGTGGTCAGGGACTATGAATATTTTAAGGTGTTTATCCATATGGCCAGATTGCCACCCAAAAAGTCAGTACCAATTTGTACCCATACAACCTTTTCCTACAATGCTTTTCCACATTAAAATATGTTGTCATAAAAAAGTGAAACATATGAAACTTTGCCAATGTGTTAGATAGAAAATACTTTTGTTGTATTTTCCATTTCATTTGTTGCTAGTATTTATTGGTCCATTGTATTTCTTCTTTGGGACCTTATTTTAATGTCCTTGCCTATTATTCTGTGGGTTATTCATCAGTTTCATAAATATTTATTGCACAGCTACTTATGGACCAGGCCCTTTTCTAGGCATTGGGGAAACAAGTGATGTAAACAGAAAACATCTGTTGTTCTAAGAATTAAATGAAATCATGTTTATAATACCAGTTTATAACTGGTAGTGTGTGGTTCACACAAGATTGTAGCAGGTTATCATCCAGTCTTTCGTGGTGTAATTATGAGTCCTTCTGCCTGGAGCATCAGTTACTATTTTGGGAACAGGCTGTTTCTGGTATTTTCCTAGATTGAGTTGGCTAGCAGTAAGTTCACTGTTCATGGATGTGAATATGAACCTCACATAAATGTCTTTCTCCATAGCCACACTTAAGCATAACCAGATTCCCAAAATGCTGGTGACCATTGGGGTGCTATGTGGCATGAAAGGAAAGGTAACAAGGCCAACGTGAAAAGAGATGGCAGTCTTAAGTGATAGCCTAGCATACCTCACTTCCACACATTTTGCAAAAAATAACAGCCTTCACCATGGTCTCTCCCAGGGCCTCACCGTTAATCTTTCTCTGGATGGGAAAGATACGAGAGCTTGAACAGCATCCCTCAGACCCCAGGTTCAGGTAGGATGATTGAAATACAGTGAAAAAGTGATAGTTGACAATCACCAGGGTTCTTGTGGTTGTTACCCAAGGATTTTCGAAGCTGGTGTGCACCTGCCATGTTGTAACTGTGCTTGCTGCGTCAGGGTGTCAAAGAATCAGACAGTTTGCAAATTAGAATTATAGGTTTTATAGGACTAATTGCTTTCTTTACCCTGATTTCAATGGGTTTTCCATATGGTCACTTAGAGGACGGCTGGTTTTTGCTTTTAAACACAATTCAGCTCCTGATCTAGTCACCGAAGTTCAGGGGTGAAATGGATTCCAGGCCTGTTTGTTGCAGCTAGACCTCAGTCCCTCTAAATGTGTGTGTTTGTGAACGTTCCCGCCAAGCAGGAGTGGTTAGAGAGTGAGGGAGGGACTTGTGTGCTTTGAAGGGCTGGTTCTTGTAGGTGGAGGAGGGAGAGGTTGAGGGCTGGGGACAGTGGAGAAGGGATGACATGGTAGGTGTCAAATTTATATCTGAATAAGTGGATCCTTTCAAGATGGCATCACTTGGAACAAAATGTCACCAAATCCTCACCTTTTACCAAGAACAAACTGTCCACTTCTCATTCTGCAGTTTGATGGATGTTGAGCTCCTTAGGTCTGAGCAGAAGCTGGCGGCCTGTATGCAAAGTGTTGGGTAATTGTGTAGTTTGCCTTGGTCTGCCTTTGGAACAATGTCTCATAAAAATCTTAAGCGGCTATCACTTTTCATGGCTAATGAACTGAGGAACTGGGAATGAGATCCAGAGCCAAATCTTGGATTAAATCTTCTGAGCCTCAAACAAGGCTGTGTTTAAGAGCTGAGGCGGGTAGGGGGAGGTGCAAATGAAGGGATGGAGGATGATAAGCTCCAACCTTCCAGCAGTAGGCCTAGAAGCCTGCTGGAAGAGGGCACCACTGACCAGTCAGGGCAGGACATGAATATCAAAAGGCTTGTTTGAGCATCAATAAAGCATTTAGTGTATTTCCCCCCCTCTGTTTGTTTTCCATGTGATTTCTAAGAAGCTCTTTCTCATTTTAAGAAATATTTGAAGTAAGAAGCATTGACATTCACATGCTGATCAGTAGCCAAATGGCAGTCACCACTGGTGAAGAGTGTCGGCCTGGAGTGTAGATCAGGAACCCTCTGGCACAAAGGAATAAAGTAGAATTGGAACTGGTGGTCTCTACTGAGAAAAGCATTTAAAGGCAGATTTCATCCCGTGATGGGTAAATGTAGATAAATAAATAAACAAACAAATATACATCCTTTTTCCTTTATTCCATGCTAAGGACAAGGTCTGCCAGTGCTTTTGCTCCCTGAGGAGGAATGGCCCGGAGCTGGAGTCCAGGTGTAACTGCATTAAAGATATCTCAGATAATTCCCGGCTAGATCTCTGGGTCTTTCATCTGGTTTTGTTTCTGAGATACTGCAAATTTCCTTTCCCTTCTTTTATTTTTCCGTCAGTCTTTGGTGCTTGCACTCATTTCCAACGAAGGACATGAACATTCTTTCGTATGGCAAGGTGAAAATAATTTTATTTTCATCACTTCCCTCACCTCCCCCCACCTCAACCTTGTGATGGATTTACTTGAAAAAAAATAATGACGGGGCTTCACAAACTGGCCTGACAGTTGTGATGCGGGGAGCAAGCCAGCTGAGTAGGGACGGTGAGGCATCTCTGTACCTATTATGGCAAAAATCAATAATGCTTTCTGTAAATTGCTCCTCCCAAAGGAGCCGAACAAATGCAAGAGACAGGGGAAGCCATCATTCTGTGTGAAGGCTCCGCACACTTGGACCAGTGCAATTATGAACAGAAGGGTGATTTGATCTGTGTTTGTGTGTGTGTGTTCAGAGTAAGAATTCTGGGGGAGGGGGACCTTATTCATCCTAAAATTTTAATTGTACAGTTCTTCTCTTAGAAAGGTATATCCTTCCATTGGTCCTTCCAGGGTGGGAGAGCCTGAGTCAAGTGACCTCAGTCAGTCCTTTGGAAGTTGCAATGGGTAGGTTAAGGAGAATAGCCAGACTATTTAATGGTTGGTTTCTTTGCTGAGGATTTACCATTTTGGTGCTTTTTGTTGCAGACTCTTGCAAGGGTTTTCAGAATTCTATACTATATCTGTGACTGTAAACACTCTTGTATACTTAGGTTATTTTAAGAGTTTTCTTTACATTCCGAATCTCTTATCTTAGTGCTCTTTGAAAAAAAGATAATATATCACAAGTTCCTCTTGTGACTGTTTTTTCTAAAAGATTATGACACCTTTCCAGCTTGACCCACCCTACTCATTGAATTACAGAAGAAGATGGCAGCCATTTCCACAAAGACAATTCTCTCTGTAGGGAAGGTAACTACATTCAGAGCCTAGGTATAAGGATCAGCTGTGCTACTTACTAACTCAGCCTGTGGTATGTTTCAGCCTTTATGTCTTCATCTATAAAATGGGAAAGGCCATACCTTCTAAAGCTCTTTCACACATTGTGAGAAAGTTTTATGAAAATCCATTGCCAACATGAGAGTTCTATAAGGATATAAATTATTAGCATTAAGGAAGATAAGCAAGGTCAAGCCTGAGTATACTTGAATGGGAAGACCAAATGGGTCTGTCCCTGGTCATATGATACCGGCACGCTGGATTGCATTTGGTCTTGGATGCCATTCATGAGAGACGAAACCTAGGTTTCAGGCCATGTTGACATTGAGCACCTACGTAAGGGGAAAATGAAACTGTGGAGGTTCAGGTTGTTGGAATTTTAGCTGAGTACCAACGATCTGACAAAACCACGTTTCCCATGGCATCCAGTTTAAATCAGTAGGTAGATTGGGGATTGATGCTATACCCTCCAATGAGAGAGAGAGTTGCAATTTTGGTGGTGGGAGGGAGGCAGCAGAGAAACAGAAGGCATTGTTAAAAATCAATGAAAGAGTCAGAGAGAGAGAAACAGAGACTTGGATTTTATCTGGGAAGATGACATGGGGAGAGTTTCCCATTGTTTGTTAGACTCTTCTGTTTAAGTTAGTGGTAGATGAGTAATGGGTCAGTATATGAGAGTCTGTGTGCATCGTCTAGTAAAAAAGCAAAAAGCAGTAAAGGACAGATGGTAAGGTAAGGGGAGAAAAGATTGCACAGATACTAAAATTTTAGAAATAGTTATGTATATATAGTCTTAGAATAGTCCAGTAGTTGTAGGATAGGGCAAGTGGACACACTAGAAAGCATAAAAAATTATCACTATCATCATGGCCCAAGGAAAGAACCTAGTCATTATTGAAAACATATTCCAGTTGTTTGAGAAGCTGGGAATAGAATATAACACACTTGTTGAGACAAGTTGGGCAGCCTTCTCCATGTAGTGAGGAATTTGAATGTGCGTGTAGAAGAGGAGTCAGAGAGCGGGGTGACTTAGAGGGTACTTGGATGCATGGACACTTGGGGACATCATTTAAGAAACAGAGTCACAAATACCGGAGGAAGGAGTAAGGCTAATGGAATTCTACCAGGTTGGTAGAAATGAGTCCAGCACCGGACAAGTGGAGTCCCTTGACCCATCTCAGGCTGGGAGCGAAAGCATATCCTTTCAAATGGAAACCTTGTCTGAGGCTTGCCCCCTGTTGGAAGCAGCTGCCTGGACTCCCAGAAGTGGTGAGGGGAGGGAGCAAATACAGGAAAAAAAAAACCTGACCTATTAAATTCAATAATCCCGGGATCCTAATGGATCCAACTGCATCTGAATAGTATATTAAAATTACCAAAATTGTCTTTTAAAACATACTGATGTGGGTCACCCAAGCAGCAGGCTCCCAGTTGTTAATAATTAATACTGAGCATCCTGGGGAGGAATCGCTGTGGATAATTGTGGCTAGTAAGTACAAGTCTGGCAGCCTAGTGCGCTGCGGGTCGGAAAAGGGCAGCAAGGAAGGGATCGTCCATCAAACTGGTGCCCGCCGCCAGGTACCCGTGGTCTGCTGCCTTTGGCTGTACTTACTCTTCTGATGGGAAAGCCTTCTAAACAAGGCTGTGAATTGGTTTTCATGCTCGCATTGACAGATTGGGAAAGCAGTTTGTTCTACCAAATTTAACAATGATATATCATTATCACAACTTTGGGGGAAATCTATAAAATCAATAAGTTTGTAGCCTGAACAGGATTTGTATCGCTTGCTTGCTGTGCTGGTGTCAAAGCGTGAGCATATGGATTGAGTCACAGCCTGAGATCAATGGAATTTGTGGACAGTGAGCTCAATAACAAGCCCTTCTGAAAAGAAATAGATGTAAAAAGCAAATTTACTAGAGTATAAAAAAAAAAAAAGCTAATATCTGTTCCGCGCCTGACTGTAAAGTGCTGTTTGGCTGCCTTTGGCTGCGGGTACTTTGAAAGCTGTCTCGGGTATGTGCTTGCAATGCTGAATGCTCCTGCGCCCGCTTCATGCATTGCCTGGACAGTTGGGTGCTTCTGTTTGCAGGGTTTGTACTAGGAAACTCGCCAAGAATAGGAGGAGGGGGAAAAATAGCCCTTTATATTGTAAACTGAATAAAGAATAAAAACAGTCAGTGTGTCTGCTGGGGAAAGACCACGGTGGCTTTATTTACTTTGTGCTGCTAGGACTTGCTAATGGAGAAAAATAAAAAGGCATAATTAAATAGTTTAATGAATTCGCAGCTCTTTTGTTTGAGTGGGACAGGAATGCATGTTCCGGAGAGGCCTCACAAAGAGCTTGGCTGGCAGTGAGTTAAAAGTAGGAAATCAGTTCTTTGAAGGCATTTTTATACTTCATTATCCCAGCATGTAAAATGACTTGTACTAAACGATTGAGGATTTTATTTTTCACTCTGTCTCTTTCTCTCCTTTTTCCTAAACAAAAGAGAGCGTGGGGCGGCTGGTGTCTAATTCCCCTCTGGGTCCCGGAGCTGGGAGATCAGCAAGGCTGATCACCAGGCTGGTGGGCCAGTCCCCGCACTGGAGCCAAGTCCAGACTGAACCGCCATGGAGCAACCCCGCCACCCCACAAGAAGCCAGCCAGCCCTCCCCCTCCCCTGGGCAACAGCCCCTGGAGGCGGTGCCCTCAGCCCCTCACCTCCTCCTCATGGAGGAAAGCTACTGGCCAGCGTTGGGCTACGAATGGGGGTGTGCTTTATGTTTTGTTTTCTGAGCTGCGGAGGGTAGACTTCTTGTCTTACGGTGAAGACAATGGGGAGAAAACACCTGGGGAAGACCAAGCCAACTTGGAGTGCCCGGACTCTGATTCTTAGCCCTGACCTGGTGACCTTCTCTTCTGCTCCGGAGGGCAGGGCCCTGAGGGCAGCCAGCTGGCCACCAGCACCGAGCTGTTCCCCATGGGCCAGCTGAGTGCCGACGGGCCAGTGAGAGAGGTGGGCGTCCTCCCCGCCGCCAAGAGTCAAAGCGGGCTTGTGCTACCTACACGGGACGAGTACAAGGTTGAGCCTCAAAATGGTGAACTCTGGCTGCTGTCTGGGCAGGGGGCTGGAGAAGGGCACTGGGGATCTCAGGGGTCCGTGTTTAGGTGAGACTCATCCTGAGGGCCCAGTGAGGAGAAGGCCCAGAGAAGAGCAGCCTTTGGCCCCTGAAGGTGTGGGGCAGCCCACAGGAGGCAGAGCAGGTGACTGAGGAGCAGCCCCAAGTACCTCAGGGCAGGTGCAGATCCCTAGTTTTTAAAACCCACCAGGGGAGTTGAGCTCAGCCTCACAAAGCCCATGGCTCAGGATGAGCTCTGGGTGTTTTAGGACCAGTGATGACCATTCTTCAACGTCCACATGAGCCTACTGTTCAGAGAGTAAGCAGAATGATTGTTTTTTCAATAACTTGATTATTTTAAGTGCTTGGCAGTTTCCTACCCTCTCTCCCTGCCTTTCTCCCTCCCTGTGCTGTTAGAGCGCAGGGTTTCCCAGAGGGTGTGGCCAGAGCCCCAGGGCAGGAGGGATGTCCCTGGGCCCTGGCAACTGCCTGGAGAACCCCTCTATAGATTTGTTGTTATTCCTTCCTTCCAGCCAAAGTGAGGGCTCTCTGCTGAGCCTTCTGTGGCAGAACTTTGAAGGCAATGGGGAAACAGCCCAGCTGAGGTGGTTCTAGGTGACACACCTAATCCATCTTTGGAGGAGGACTCTCTTGGGTCTGAAAATAATTGCGTCTCCTGTTAGCCTCTTATTTTCTCTCTTCCCTCTTTCTGTTGTACTCACATGATAGTCTTGCTTCCAGATCAAGCCCACTGTGGTTTCTGGCTCAGCCTTTCCCCCAGCTCAGTGGTATGCCCCCAATAATCCTCCCCCCTGTATCCCTCCACAGTGTCCCCCCCCCCCCCCCCCCCCCCCCCCCCCCCCCAAGGCTTATTCCTGGTGGCCTTTCCCCTCTGGCACCTTCAACTTGCCAGTCAGCCGCCAGCAGCAGGGAATTTCCATTCGGTACTTTGCCAGGTTCGGGGATTTGCATTTACAAAGCCTCTCTATGCCTTTAAATGGCTACATTTGCTTATAAACAACACTTGTTGTTTGTTTCTTGTTAAAGTTTACCTTGTAAACAAATATTACTATGTGAGTCTCACCTAACAATTGTTTAATCCCGACTTCTTTTTTTTAAATGCATATAATGCATTGACTATAAACCTAAGGTTTAACTTTCATAGGATTTCCCCCCTTCCCGCCCCGCTCCCACCACCTCCCGGGAGATCTGAAGGTTCATCTGTGTGTGGGTATTTGAAGTAGTAGTTGGGCCCACGAACGTAAATACCAAATAGAAAGTGCATCTTCAGGGGTAAATATAGTTAAACACTCTGGTTAAATAAACCCCAAACGGACGGGCTCTGAGTTCCCTTGCCTCCTTTGGTTCGGGTCCTGAAAAGTGTGACAGAAATTATTTTCACAATTAGCCCTAACTTTTGAATTACAGCATTTCTTTGGGTATAATGACCAGGCTGTGTGGTAATTTACAGCCAGTCCCAGCCTCGCTGAGTAGCAGGGAGATGCTGTGAAAGTGACTGTTAATATTGATCAATGAGGGCTGGAGAGAGTTGCAGACCCTCAGCAATGCCACTTAAAGTGGGCAGGAAACCCAAATTGACCAGTAATAAAGTGTTTGAGGTTGTACGAGGCGGCTCCTGGGGAAACTGCCTCCTCAGAGGGGAGGCTGGAGGAGAGAAGCTGTCAATTACTCTTGTTGGATGCCCAGTTGCCGGAGCAGGACGGAGCGGGCTGGGGCCTGTGGCAGGCAGAGGACAAGAAGCAGACCCTCCCGCATCTCTCCAGAAACTGCCATCCTTAGTGTAGGGAGACATAGTGGCTCTTTTTACATTCCTTATGGGTCCAGAAGCCTCCCCTCACCACTACGGTGGCCTAGTTTTCTTTCATTTTAGGGGAGAAAGTAAGATCTGAGCTGTTTGCAGCCTTTCTCCCACTTCTCTGCTGGACACTAGTCGATGACCTGGCTTTGGTTTGGGCCACTATTGGAGTTATGTGCATGAAAAACCAGAAATCTCAGAAGACAGATTTGGAGATGAGATTCAGCTTCTGTTAGGGACTTCGGGCATAAGTCTCATTTAAACTGATCACGTTGCCATTACCATTTTGCAGTTAATTAATAACAGCAGCATGAACCATGCACTGGGATCTCAGTCCTTAATGTATTAACTCTTTTAATCCTAAAACCAACCCTGCAGAGGGAGGTGCTGTTGTTTTACTAAGGGAATAGTATATGATTACATTTTTGATATGCTGTATTTGATTTGCAGTAATTTTACTACTTAGAGGAGGTGAATTAGAACATTGTTGGGCTAAGACCATGCTCCAGAAGGAGTTCATGAGAAATCGTTCTTTTACCTCCTGCACGCACCACCCCCGCATAACTGCTGCTGGAGTAATAGATTTCCTTTAAGGAATATGTGGCATATTGGCATTATTTGGGGTTTGTAGCATTAACCTTCCAATTTGTCCGGGTCTTGTTGCCTGAAATCAGCTGCATATTCTCTTTTGAGAGTGAGTGACTTAGTTAAAGCTCAACTTGAGTAATTAGCCAAAAATAGATGATTGTAATCAATTTAGATGAAAAGACCAAAGAGCACTGATAAAATTGAGGCATTGCTTATGCACTCACTTTATTTTCCATGTTTTGCCCTATGCTGGTTCACATGTTCTGTAAGTTATAGTTCTTATTTGTGAACTCTTCCAATACAAGTAAATTATTTTTTTTTCAATTTATGAAATATTTCAATGGCAGGAAAAAAAGTATAGAGATTAATATCTATTGTATCCACCCAGCATTGTCCAATCTAAATGTTCTTCCTCATTTGTTTTACACCATTTTTTCCAACATATAAAATGTTCCAAGTCTGTTTGATACCCCTTGTATGTGTCTCTCCTTGATCTCCTCTTTTTCTCCCTGTTTCCTGTCCCCCAAAATTAACCAGTCTCCTGGCTTTCATATTTTCTTTTTCTTTTCCTCTTTTTTCTTTTCTTTTCTTTTTTTTTTTTTTTTTTTTTGCTCACATGTGGGTGACCATAAATGGGTTATAGTTTTGTTTTTGGTTGTTTTTAAAGTTTATATAAATATTATTATAGTGTATGTATCTGCAACTTTTATTCATTCCTCCTCACATTTAAAAAAAATATCTTCATGTTGATACATATTCCATGGGCCTTTTTCTAAGTAAATCCATCATCATCTTTCCTGAGTATGGGGTAGGCATGTGTCCAGTGTCTCCAAGCAAAGGGGTCACTCCTGGTGGAGTGATTACAGCTTAAATCACAAGAGAAAAGCAAATATTGGCAACATTGGGCAGAAAGGGGTTTTTAAAAATCAGCTCTACAACTTCAAATGAGTTGAATTAAAATTTTTTTTAAAAAATCTTTAACTAAATTGACAGTGTATTGTATGATAAAATATATTGGCTATTGAATTGGGTCTTAACTCCCCATTCAGTCTTATCCAGTTTATTTGGATTGAAATGGATGTAATCTATTTATTCAGCAAATATCAAGCTCCCACTGCATGCAGCACACTGTGCTAGGTGCTCCAGGGGAGATGGAAATTTGTGAAGTAAGAATAGCAGAAGGCAAATTACTAAAATGCTGGTCAGAATAAACACTGTAAAGGTGGTACAAGAACACATTAACGATTTTTGAAAAGGGGAGAGGTTTCTGGGTTGGAGATGAGGAAGCAGGAGATGATGGTGCATTGAAAAGTTGGTCTATGAGATAGCTTTTGAAGGATGGAGAACCATGTTTCTTATGAATAAAACAGTTTAGGTGAAGGCACAAGGCAGAAAAACTCCAGGCATTGTGATAGGGCCAAGCCAGCCATTTGGTTTTTTAGGTCTCCCAGAGTATGAAGGAGCCTTGGTGGAATAGGGCTGTAAAGGGAGATTGCCTAAAGCACAGGAGCAGGAATGCTTGCTCAAGGTCTCACCTTGGTAGCCACTCTAACACTCTTTAAGACATTACAGGAAAGATGACTCCACCAGTGATTTAGAGGTGACTTGGAACCAGAACAGACTGGAAGCCATGACTCTACTTCGGAGGCATCGAGAAGAGTCTCTATGAGATATAACACAGGTCTGGACCAAAACAACTACATTGTCAAAGGAACTATGGCCAGGAGTTGAGAGGGACCTTCTTGGGGGCTGACTGGATATAGATTCAAGAGAGAGTTGTAAGTTGAGGGTTTGAGGCAGGTTTTCTAGAAGAGCAGTTCCTCAGCAAAAATAGGAATGGCAGGAGGAGAAGAGTGAATGAAATATTTTAGACATAGTTTTAAACCATAAGGCAGGACAAGTCAGTGAAGAATATGGTTCAATGTTCAACTGCTAACATCTTCTTTGTCTGGTCTCTGGGGTCTACTTTGCAGCTCATCCCATAGGCTGGAAGTCACAGGGACTTAAATCTGCATTGGGCGTACCGTTCCAACAACAACTGGGGGGAATTTGTGCATTGGTGGCCTGGAAGTGGCTCATATTGGCTTGCACGATCTGATGGTTCAATTTTCAGGAATTTTGTGAGTTGGTTATTAAACACAGACATTATTAAAAATTAAATTACATACAGTTACAATGAAGTAAATTATATTAAAAGTAAAGGTAATCAACCCTCACTTCCTAATTATTTTACTAGATTTTATGATTCCCTGTGCGCTTTTGTATTAGAAGTTGGCAGAACTGTAGAGAGACGTCTGCTCTGCTTTTCTTCCCAGCTGTCTGTGCAATGGTTCCATGCTGTTAGCTTGAAATCAGCCGTGGTGGGTATTGACACCACGAAAACTGGCAAATGCTACAAATCAGGGTTCACTCAACCCTACCCCATTCCTGTTGGAGAACTTGTCGCTAAAGATTTACCAGCATACCCCTGAATTGGTAAATAAATACTCAAGTCCCTTTACCTCACAGGCGGGACAGCCCTGAGATGTACATCTATACCCGGTGAATTCCCCAGCTGAATTAGGGTCTGGTTTCTCATGTTGATAACTTGCTTGATGACAGATTATTTTTGGCTACTTCTTTCTTTGTCTCACTGCCTTTTCAATAATTCTTGGGATCACTTCTTAAAATAAACTGTTGACAGTTAAATCCTTATTTGAACGCCTACCTCTGGGACAACCAAAACTGAGACAAATGACAGGGATGGTTCCTCTTGCTGATGAAGGTAGATGACAAGGTAGGTCAAGAGAGGCCCGTGACCCAGTGGGTGGCACATGGAGTGCCTGCTCTGTGGATGACCCACGGCGGGAGTGGCACTAATGGGTTTCTTCTCTCTACGATGTATAGTTGTTGCAATGACTTTAAAATGATTGGGTTCCAGCCTCATTTTATTTTTAAATCTTACTTTTTTTCTCTTCTGTGTTTGGGAGCACTCTGTAAGTACAATTTCTTTTTTATTCCTTGAAGAATAGTGGTATAGTGAACAGATGATTGTTCATTCTTCAGAAACTGTGATTTCTACTTCCTCCTGACATGTACTGCTTTTGGGAGAACGTCACTGAATAATTGCATGTGCTTTTGTTTTTGTTTTTGTTTTTAATATTGGATTCATGTAGCATAAATTACCAAAGAGCCAAGACTGAGTCACTTCTTCTCTCTGGAATTGTATAATCTGAAATTGTATAACCTGAAATTGTGTAATTGACATTTCTTTGACTTCTAGTAGGAGACAAATTTCCTTGTCTCAGCTGACATCTTACAAATATTTTTCACCCTGTGGAATGATCTTAATTCCAATAGAGTTCTTTAAAATACAGGTGAGAGTGATAAGAATTAGCCAGTGAAGATAGCATCGGTTTGGTTGATATGGCCACCTAATGCTCAATTTCATCTTGCTTTTTATTTTCCTACTTTTAACTTACTCACTCTGCCTTGGGTGCTTTGAAAACTTAACACAGTGAAGTAGAAAATTTTTAGTGCATCTTAAACCTGAAGATTGTCTGTCCATGCTTTCCTATCCATCTACCTGTGTGTCTACCTTAATGTACTTTTTTTTTGTTTAGTTATTGGAACGTCCAGTCCAGTGTCTGCCTTGAACCTCTTGGGACTCTTAAATCTTTCTTACTCGTGAAATGATTCAGGTAGGCACAGTCTACCAATCTCTGCACACTTCTTTATTACTAGTTCGTTATGGATACCATTTCATGGCTCTCTCTGCTACTGCTATTGGAAATTATAGACCTTCCTCCTGTAAACCTCCTCCTTCCCCTCCCCACATCAATTTTTCTGCTTTCTCTTGCTTTCTGGTTTTCAATTCCTATTTGAATCCACAGAACCTAGTTTTAATCTTATTGGCTAATTAATATATATCTTTTAAAAGAATGACTTTTTTTTTTTTCCTTCCCTTAGCTGGGTTGTTATTTTTAATGGTTGATTTAATGGTAGCCAAGGATGTCTCTGCTTAGGGAGGCCCTTTCTTTCTGTCCATAATGAGGCATAACTCATTTGTACTGTCCTGAGATTTATGGAGGGACTGGGGGTGGGGGGGAGGCACCTTTTCAATTTATTACATCTTAAATGAACTGCTCCCAAAGCAAAAACAAAACGAAACAAAACAAAACAAAAGGGCAGTAAAGCAGTGTCTGTGTTCTGTTTAGTTTGATGTTTATTGAGCTGTATGGGAGTTTGCTGACTAGTGTGAGATTGGTAGGCAAGAGTTATCATCTCATTTGAATTGCTCTCCTCTATTCTGTTTGCTGTAGCTCTTCCTCCTTTCCTACCCTCACTACCTCTACCTCCGTTCCTCTACTGAATAACTGAAATGTTACCACGTAGAATTATACCCAGGTCATTAGATAGTTATAATGATTAATCATAACTTGTTTTCTCTTTTTTTGCGGGGGGATGGGTAGGGAGGAGGAACAAGGTGAAAGAGGGACCTCTTTATTTCCTACTACTTGGCACAGCACACTAAGCTCTTAGGTATATGATCTCAAGGACATTGTAATTTAATAGGAATCCTTTTTCTTTCCAAACTCTTTTGTGAAAAGATAGTAGAGCATTCAATTCAGTTTTCCACTAAAATCCTACTTTATATCATCTACCGGATCCACTTCCTGAATTCTGTACTCTCCCATCTTTTCAAGTCATGTCATGGGGGATCTGCCACCCACAAAACTGACTTTTTCCCAGTGTCACTGATGTACACTGTGGAGGGTCTGATACCTGCCCCAGTGGGAGAGTTGGGATTACTGGGGCACCAACTGAATGCAGTTTACTTTCTTGCATTGGGGATTAAAGAGCTATTTGATTTTTGAGGAAGGTTCAGCCAACCTATAGGTACCTGTCTTTGCTCTTGATTTACCAGTTTGTGAATTCTGGAAGGAGAGAGAAAACCCTACCATTCAGCAGAGTATTGAAACATTCCTGAGAAGGCCAGAGTTGCCTCTGGTATATACCCTATCCAGGCTGCTGATAACTTATCCCCAAGAAGCCTTTTCTCTTAGCTACGTCTTCATATCCCAACTCTGGACCCTTCTACTTGGACACTTTGGCTCAGTCCTCCTCTTGCAACTGTGAATAGAGGGTGCAGTTCTAACCTTCCCCCCACCCCCCGGAACTTGAAATTGTTGCTCACGGCAACATTGCTCTGCTTCCTTGGTTTTGGAAATGAGGCATTTCATTTCTGACCATGGTTTGAAGACTATATAAATGCATTTCACAAAATACAAAACACCAGCTGTATATAGATTCTAATATTTTTTTCATTAAAAACCTTTTGCCTCTTTCGTCTTGCTTCTCTTGATAGGTGCCGTGATAGAAAGCTCCCGTACACCTAAGACTTCCTTTTTCTTTTTTTCCTAGACTCAAACTTCAGAATATTTTCAATATCTGCAACATTATCTTTTGAATAATAATTGCCTCTTATATTAAATTATAAGACAGCAGGATTCAGGATTAGATCTCCCCATATTATTCTAGTGAAGGAAATTATGACAGGGGTCATTTTTTAGAATTATGTAGCAGGGTAAAAGGTCCTAGGCAGCATTAGAAGGCAAAGGCGTTTATAATTAAATTGTAATTTAGGCCAGTGATTTATCGTTTTCTCAATGAAAAATTTGGTGCTGCCGAGAGATCCTAAGAGGAACTTTAGTGAGATACAACTTAATGAAATAATAAAAAGAAAAATTATTCTGGAAGAGATTGTATTACAGTAGTAGAACAATCGCAGCCTGCCTTCTGTGGGTATTTCCATTATCAATCCTATTTTTCAAGGATTTCTAATTTAACCCTCATTTTCTTTTCAGGGTAAAACATGGCACAGGAATGCTGAGTTTTGTATCTAAGATGTTTCTGAAGACTGGGAAAACACAATTGAAATCTTTTGTTTGTGTTGTTCATGCTCATAAATACATTTGGAAACATTGCCCATTTACTTAAAAGCTATTTATTAAAATTGAAACCTTGCTGTCTCTGCAATAGCAATTAAAAAAACCCGATTTATTTATTTTAGAATAATAGATGACTTTCCTTTGTTTATTTATTGCGGAGGCTTGTGTCCATGAAGGTGGACCTTTAGTATTTGTTTGTTAGTTTCCTTCCTGTCTACAATTCTACATCTCCCATGAGTGAGGTATGAGATATGATCTATGGGATGGGTATACACAAACCAAAAGGGAGGTTGCAGAATGTGAATCATTCTTCTTTTGAAAATAAAAAAAGTGACGGCAATTTTAAAAGTAAAAGAGTGGAGTTCTTTGCTAGAAAAGATCTTTCATATGCTCTCAATATAAAGTCAGCAGTTTTACAAAACTAATTGTGACCAAAGATTTGGCTCATGATAAGGCGAATGCCGTTGGTGTTTTGAGCCAAAAGATTAAACCTTTGAGTTATTGAAAAAACCAAAAGTACATCTTTCACTGTAGTGGGATACCTGCATTTATTATAATTCAAATTGTTCACTTATTTTTATATTTTAATTGTCGCCATAGAACCTTGATTGCTTTAATGATCTCGGTGGTAATTCTTTAAAAATAATCACACTAATAAACTTCTAATGGCATGTGTTTTTAAATAATTGATTGAAAATAGTCTGAATATCTGTTTATCCAGTAGTCTATAATAGCTTCTTCACGAAACATTTAATCTATTGAGTAAATAATGTGTGTTTCAAAAAATATACTCTGTATTTACATAATAGACTTCAGGTGTAATAAGAAAACAATGTGTATCTTACAAATTCTTTAAGTATGTTTTCTTCAATAGCAGAAATTGTCACCATTCATTAAGGAAAGAACACACGCTTGAATTATCTAAATAGATGGATATGAAAGATCTTGTCTTGGATGGACCCTATTAAGGCTTATCTTACCAGTCTCTGGTTACATAGTACATTCTGTCTTTTTTACTTCCTAAATTGTGTCTGATGGGCTCTGGGATAAAATTTTTAGAGAGAACAAAACCCTCAGAAACATGAACTTTTCAGAAGAGAGGAATGCCTTTTCATTTTCAATATGTGTTATGTCCTTCTGAATTACTATTTCAGGCTTTTAACCTAAACTTTCTTCTCCTCTGGAATTTCTCTTTTTACATATTCATATTTGAGGCAGAACTGACCTGGGAGGGTTGCCTGGACACTCCTCGGCAGGCAAAGCCCAGTGGTGACTAAAAGCATGGGAAAAGCAGCATGACCTTGGACAAGTGGTTGTTTATCACCTGTAAAAATAAGAATAATAATAGGATGAGGCTCATTGGGTTGTTGAACACATGAAATGAGTTAATACATTCAAAGCACCAAAGAGGTTGGAGCAGAGTAAGCACTTAATGAATGCTAGCTAGTATGTCTGTTTATTTGTCCTTATAGAGCATGACCATCTTCATTAGACAGATATTGACAAAATATTCTATTCAAGGTAATAAAAACTTGACAGTCTAAATTTTGACCTTTGTATGAAAAGCTTTTGAAAATGAAGTCAGTAAAGAATCATAAACCACTAGGGGAAGGCGATCCACAAAACATAGCTGTTTTTTTCATGTGAAATATGTTAATTTGTCATTTTATATTCCATTCCCATGTCTTTTTTTTTTAACTTTTTATTTTCTAATAATTTTAGACGTAGAGAAAAGTTGTAAAATAGTAGGGAAAGTCCCCATATACCCATCACTCAGCATCCCTTAATGTTAATATCTTGCATAACCATGGGTCAGTCAGTTATCAGAACTAGAAACTAAAATCAATGGAATACAGTTGACTAAACTTAAGACGTTATTTGGATTCCACCAGTTAATGGATTTCATCCATTATTTGGATTTCCATTATTGTTCTCTTTCTGTTCAAGGCCCCAGTTCAGGACTACACATTGCATTTAGTTGTCATGCCTCTTCTCCTCCAATCTGTGGAAGTTCCTCAGTCTTTCTTTGATCCCTATGACTAGGCACTTTTTTTTTTTTTTAATTGAGGTAAAATCGCTATAGAGCATTATGTAAGTTTCAGGTGTACCTTATAACTCAACATGTTTATGCACTGCCAAGTGGTCACCATTAAAAATCAAGTTACTGTCCATCACCATACAATTGACCTTCTTTGCCTGCTCTCACCCAGCCCACTTCCCCTTTGGTAATCACCCATCTGTCTGTTCTCTGGATCTGTGAGTTTGTTTTTGTTTTTGATCTTGGCAGTGTTGAAGTGTATTGGTCAGTTATTTCATAGAATGTTGCTCAACTTGGGGTTTTCTAATGTGTTTTATGATTACATCAGTATTATACAATCTTGGCCAGAATATCAGAGAAATGATGCAACCTTCTCACTCTATCATGTCATGGGGTATGTGACATCAATATGTCTTTTAACTGATGGTATTCACTTTGGTAACTTGGGTAAGATGGTAATTGCTAGCTTTCTTCCCTGAAAACTTCCTGTTTTTCCCTTGGTGATAGCAAGATAAATATCTTGAGAGTGCTGCTTTGAGATTATACTAATATTATATTTTTTCTCAAATTTTCACCCACTGATTTTAGTACCCATCTGTGGAATTTTACCTGCAACAACTACTACTGTGGTTTTCTGGTGGAAATTTTCTGTTTTCCTTATTTCTTCCACATCGAATATTTGGAATTCTTCTGAAACTAAGAGCTGTTCTTTCCCTTCTCTTTTTAATTTAATCACTTATTTATATCAAAATGAATTCATGAATATTCTTTTCATCTATAGTTTATAAGGTACTACTACCACAAGTTGTTTCCCCTTCCCCCC
Source organism: Enhydra lutris kenyoni (assembly GCF_002288905.1). NCBI lineage: Eukaryota > Metazoa > Chordata > Mammalia > Carnivora > Mustelidae > Enhydra > Enhydra lutris. The sequence continues at coordinate 7,189,025 of NW_019154114.1, forward strand.
TCAGATTATTCCAGTTGTGGCCAATGGGAGCTCTTTCAACACTTCCCCCTCCTATTTTAGGACTTCCTTTCTCTCTTATACCACAAGATGTTCCAGACTCATCTTGAATTGAAGGGGCCCTGGTTCTTTTTATTGGGTAATGATATTTAGGCACCAAGATCTAGACTCTGAGAATGTTCATTACTGCTTCAGGTGTCATGGCTTCTAGGCCATGTCAGCAAAGCTGAGAAATATATGTATGTAAATACTAGGTCATACATATAACCACATCTGCTTATGGATTCTTAAGTCACTTAGAACTGTCATTTTTTTTTTTTAATGACCACAGAAGAAAAGGGGTGACAGTTTTTTTTAAGGCAATTAGTACATTTGCATAGGTAGAAAAATAAAGTAGGAAAAATTTAAAGATGGGATTTCACACATATCCAGGATAGGACTGTGAACCTATCATAATATTTTAGAGAAAATCTTCAGAGAAATTCCTTGATCTATGAAACAAAAACATGAGATTCTTCACAATCCTTGTGTGTCAGTGACTTGGGGACCTCGTGATAACTCACCTTGAATTCCACTGTCACATATTTGGCAACTTGGGAACAATGTTGAGTCATTTACCTAAAAAAATGTAATAAGTAAGTGGGAGAACATTTTAATAACTGGGTGACAGCTTAATGTTTATATGTGCTAAAGAAAACATTTTGCATCTGTGTTTTGAAACCATGGTTCGTTTCTGTTCAAATATACATGAATTTGCTAAAAAAAATCAATAATTTTCAAAACTTCATTCATAATTTAAACACCTGTGTGTCTCATGATGTTTACATGATCCCTACTTTCTTGGTTACTTCTTAGTGTTTACATAAAAAAGTTAAAAATTTAGGGGCACCTGGGTGGCTCAGTGGGTTAAGGCCTCTGCCTTCGGCTCAGGTCATGATCTCAGGGTCCTGGGATCAAGCCCTGCATCGGGCTCTCTGCTCGGCGGGGAGACTGCTTCCCCCACCCCCTCTGCCTGCCTCTCTGTCTACTTGTGATCTCTGTCAAATAAATAAATAAAATCTTTCCAAAAAAAAGAGTTAAAAATTCAGAAATAGACTTTTTCCTAACTCCACAGAATTTTGTCTTTTTGTTTTAAAATATCAGATAGAAGTGATCTCAGAATTGGTTTTTCTGGGACGCCTGGGTGGCTCAGTTGTTTAAGCAGCTGCCTTCGGCTCAGGTCATGATCCCAGCGTCCTGGGATCAAGTCTCACATCGGGCTTCTTGTTTTGTGGGGAGCCTGCTTCTCCCTCTGCCTGCCACTCTGTCTGCCTGTGCTCTCTCTCTCTCTCTCTCTTTAAAAAAAAAAGGAAAAAAAAAAGAATTGGTTTTTCTAAGAATTAATTCAATTAAGATACTTTTTTCTTTCCTTATTTCTTCTACAAAAATTGTTTAGATAATTAAACCCTCTTTTTATCTCTTTTCCACCTGTTTTTTCCTTTCTTTCTTTCTTTCTTTTTTCTTTTTCTGCATAACTATTGTTTCCTTTTTTCATGGTAAATAAGCAAATAGTTACTATTGGAATTAATTGCTACATGTTAGAATGGTCACTATTGATTATTGTACAATGTAAATTTGGAGTTAACCAACACTTATTCCTACCTTACAACTTATATTTAAAGTCTTATCATTATTTCCAGAAGTCTCTGGAAAGATTGAAGTTTTGAAAGCCAAAAGTCAAATGGATAAATGGAAATTAAGGAAGAACTAAGTGTAGGGTTGCTGAGGGAGAAGGAAAGTGAACTAGAGAATGAGTCAGACCGCCACTTAATGTGTTCATAAAACTGGTGGCTTTCATAGGGCTGACATTACACACCAAGCCACACACAGGGAAGCAGTGAATCTAAAGCTGAGCCTTGTGGCACTTCCAGTTCCTGTTGGTATGTCATAAAAACCAAATTGTATGAGAAGCTTTCTAGGGTGAGTGGTGGATGGGGATTAGAGATGCCTAATGCTTCTTTTATCAATGGCTCTTTGATTTCAAATTTTTGACTCAACATAATGTTTCTTTGGCTATTGGTGATCCCAACAGCCACCACACAAGTGGTGAGTATCACAATATCACCTTCAGGAGTAACCTCAAGATTACTCCTTATAGTAATGTCTTTACTAGTTGAAAGTCAAGTCACTATGGCAGACCCTGGTGGTGTCCCAGCCATATCCTAAGGGCACTGACCTCTTGACACCAAAGGCTGCTTATTGAGAACAGCTGTGACTGTCTGCCAGAGCACAGTTTTCTCTGATTGTATGCTCACCTTGGCCAGCATGTAGGGCAAGCCAGAACTGCTGTGTGTTTGTGCCACTGGGAGCATCCATCAGCCAATGACAATTAAAGGTTTAATAAATAACCCGACTTCTTCCCTGGTTAGAATAACTCTGGGTGAATAATACATTATATCCCAGACTTGCCAGTGGTTCCAGTCAACCACTTGAGTTTAACTGGAACCTGAACTTAAGTTGAAGTTCCAATTGCCCACTTAATCAGTGATGTGCCCTCCTTCCCATGTTTCATGCCCTAATGGCCTACTGGTTTTTCCCAGGATGACCTACCAAATAAACTACTTGTATTCTTTTTTTTTTTTTTTTTAAGATTTTTATTTATTTGACGGAGATCAGAAGTACGCAGAGAGGCAGACAGAGAGGGGGCGGGGAAGCAGGCTCCCCACTGAGCAGAGAGCCCGATACGGAGCTCCATCCAGGAGCCTGAGAACATGACCTGAGCTGAAGACAGAGGCTTAACCCACTGAGCCACCCAGGTGCCCCTGTTTTTTGTTTTGTTTTTAAGATTTTACTTATTCACTTGACAGAGATCACAAGTAGAGAGGCAGGCAGAAAGAGAGAGAGAGAGGAGGAAGCAGCTCCCCACTGAGCAGAGAGCCCAATGTGGGGCTCGATCCCAGGACCCTGAGATCATGACCTAAGCTTAAGGCAGAGGCTTAACCCACTGAGCCACCCAGGCACCTCTAAACTACTTGTGTTCTACTTCTTGTCTCAAAGTCTGCTTTTGAGAGAACCTAAACTATAGCCAAATTTAAATGATCTCTTGGTATAAGAGAGTTTTCAAATCACTTACCTCTGCTGTGCTGCTCCTATATGTTTACTTTGTTCCTCTGGCCTCTGGTCCACCTGATTCTTCTGGAGAGGTTGGGAATGATTCAGGGAGCAGGTAGAAGGTAGTGGGGATAATAGAGCCAAAGCAGGGAAGAGGAATCGTGCGTTTATTGAGCACCTGTTGAAAACCAGGCTCTGGGCTGTATCAGGTGCTTTGCAAAGTTTATCTCGTCTCCTTCCCTTGACAGCCCTGGGAGAAGAGGGTATAGGTGGTATTATGTCTGTTTTGGAGATAAACTGATACACAGAGGGCTTAAAAGATGTGCATAGGGTTACAAAACTGCTAGTGAGTAGAACTAGGTTTGGGACCTAAGCTTGTGTGTGCCTTTCCCTACCCGCTCCATTGCCTCCTAGAGAAAGACCAAGACCAACAGCCAGAAAACCCAGGTTTAAATTCCAGACTTCTATTTAAGAGTTGTATGGTCTTGGGCAAGTACTTTAATTTCTCTGAAATTGTTTTCTTATCTATCAAGATAAAACATTTTGTTTACTCATAGCCAGTGGGTGCATTGAAATCATTTTGTTCTAGACAGGAAAAAAAAAAAAAGTATAGATATATTTGGCCGGAAGAGCTCTTGAAAACTATGGCTGGGTAGGAAGGGGTGGGGCTGGTGGAGAAGAGTAGTTTACTTTTAAAGTTATGGCTTTTTGGTAATCACTTGTGTAAATAGCTCTGCAGTGATGAGGCAGAGTTGTGTATCTGAGCAAGTTGACCTTGTCCTTTGAGGTGGCCAAGCCATGGATCTGAACTACCTCAGTGTCATGAAAAACTCGGCTCAATCATGGCTGTTTTTTTTTCCGGGGGTCAGTCAATGGCTCAATCATCGTGTGGCCTTTCATTTCATATTTGTCACTGTCAAGTTGACTTTGTATTCTGGAAAGCTTCCAGCATTCATTACCATAATGACAAAGAAGAGAAATTCATATCTCCAGCACCGAGACTTGGAAAGCTGCTCAGAGGGGCCATCCTTGCTCTCAGTATTTCTCCTTTCCACCCAAAGAACCTGCTAACATATGTATTTTATTTGAGTCTGTAAAATTGGAGTCATGATCTTGTCCAAAGTTGGCCTGCAAGATAGACAGGATTGATAGCAAGCTCACTGTGGCACTAATTGATTTATTATTTTCTTTTGTTTCTTCTCACCTGGGAGCCACTTGTGGGTGTGTTGCAATCAGGAGACATGCAAACTCACAGGTTGATTCTTTTAGTAGCCGTGATAGGCAAAGGATTTCTAAGAAGATCTCTTAAATGGAAACCTGGCATTTTATTTTGTCTATTGTAATCGAGCTCCTCACTTGAAAGAAGAGCATTTTGCATTGACTTACAGAGCTTCCTTTATGTGACTGATAAACCTAAGTTTGTGTTTATTAGACAGAGGCCAGAGTGTGGCCTTTATGCAAAGTAAAAGAGCCCAACTTTTCATCCAGTACTTTCTAGAGCAGGCTGGAGGCCAGTCTGTATTCTCACTTGTCACTTTCTTGCCTGCTACAGGCTTGGGAGCTATCCAGGAACACTTCAAGATGCAGCTTAAACACAGATGTCTCGAGAAGCCCTAATCCAAAGTGAACCTTTTATAAATAATAAACAGCAAATAGGGTCCATTTAGTTATATTAACCCCCAAATAGGTCAGGCACGTTGTTTAAAAATGCAAACATCACAATAAAAAAGATTCCCTAGATGCAGAATTTGATGTGTATGTGCAAATTTTCCGGACGTGGTACAGGAAAAATAGTCCACACCTATGCTTCACTACTTAAAATATTTATATATTATCTCTGAAAAGTGCTACTTTTGAAGTGCTATTTATTATAAGCTGATAGAACTCAAGGGCTCTCTGTCCTCCTAGAAGCCCTTATCTTTCCTGATTGCTGAGTAGTTACTGCTAACTTTACTTTCTGAGACCTGTGGAGTCCTCAAAAGAATTGTAGCTTCGTGCCAAAATTTTCGAGATTTCTTGCTGAACAACTTGGCATTTGTTTGCGATCCTCTTTAGTTTCATCAATGGGTCTAATTTCACATGTTAAGAATCTTATTGTTTGCCAGCCAAAATATAACGGCATAGTTCAAAACTATTTATACAATTCAAAACATTTTTTCATTTGGAGCTCAGTTAGCTTGCCTTTCTACCTCAATTGTATATTAATTTCTCTTCTTTCATGCCAGGAATAATTAGACAATTAAGTGCTGATGCTCTGGAAATGAAAGGGCATATTTTCATTGAAATTCTCACCTACAAAAATTCATAGTCGAATTCACATTCCCCTTAAAATCAGATGACTAAATTGTTCCATTGTGAACTCTAACATATAGATCCTAAAGTATTTACACTCGGACAAAGATATGGTATGCTAATTCATTTGAGCAATGGCAGTAATTACTTTTTCCCAAGGAAGAGTACTTCTTGCAATTAAAAATATACAGAGGTTGGGGGAGACATTTCTGTACTTCCTCATTTGCTTATGACTCAGCCAATACCCATGTCAATCTGTGATTCTCTTGTAATGATTTCAAGAGTATATAAAACTGCATGATGTCCCACCAGTAGTTAGAGAGAGAGAGAAAGACAGGCTTCATTACTGTGTTGAAATCTCCTGACCCTTTAAAAACTAGTTACTTGTTTTAAGTCTTCATTTAATTCCTTTTCTTTTCTTCTCTACCTCTAGAATTGCCATAATTAGGAGATGAAGTAGAAGCCCAGTTTCGTTGGGATCCAGCTATATATCTAGCTAGGTACATTCATGTAAAAAAGACGCAGTGCTACTCCCATTCTAATCCATGGGATCCCCTCTGTAGCTTCCCATTTGAATATTGCCCTGATCTCTAGGAATCTCTTAAAAAATGGAACTCTTCAAGTTTTAGGGAAGAGTTCCTGCCTCCTCTCACCGACACATGCCTTCCTTCCTGTTACTTTACCATGTTCTATTTGTTAGAAGCATGTCAGTACGTCCAACCCACACTCAAAAGAGGAGAATTAAGTTCCGCTTCTTTCAGGGAAGAATGTTGAATAATTTGTGGGTACAGTTTGAAACCACTGGAATCCTAGAGCATGATTTCAGGCTAAGGAATGGTGCAGCTCTTCAGTAGAAAAAGGTTGGTCTAAAAATAGGGTTCAGAGTATGCTGATACGAGGAGAGACTGAGTTATTTGATTATAATCTCCTTTACCCACTAAACCTGAAACCCTATTAAGGCAGGTACCACATCATTATTGATTCCCCAGCACTTCAAACCCTTGCATGTAAGAGGTGCTCCTTAAATATTTTTAGAATGACTGAATCAATGAATAAGTAACCCAGTAAGTGAAAAGTTAACGAAGAATGAGTGACTTGGTTATGTAATTTGAGAGATAGCATGTCACAGTGGAATGGATAGAAGATCCTCTCTGGAATCATACTGCCTGAGTTCAAATCTGGGCTCTATCATGTACCTGGTATTTTCTTGGGAAGTCACTTAATCTCCCTAAGCCTCAGTGTAAGAATGGGAATATTAATAGAACTTATCCCACAGAAATATTATAAGAATATGATCTCTCTGATATGATGAATTTGTGAGGCAGGGCAAGGGTTCGTGGGGAGTAGGGAGGGAAAAAAATGAAACAAGATGGGACCGGAGACAAACCATAAGAGACTCTTAATCTCAGGAAACAACGTGAGGATTGCCGGGTGGTAAGAGGGATGGATTGGGTGCCTGGGTTATGGACACCTGGGAGGGTATGTGCTATAGTGAGTGCTGTGAATTGTGTAAGACTGATGATTCACAGACCTGTACAGACCTGGCACAAATAATACCTTATATGTTAATTTAAAAAAAGAATGATATGATATTGGTTATTAGGTATAATATTGGATATATAACAAACACTTAGTGTTATCTATTATTATAAGTATTTTTAATACTCATGTTCTACAGGTATTAAATGGTAGAGTCAAGATGTGAATCCCTGTCTATTTTATTTAAAATCCCATAGTTCTAATTTTTGCAACTTCAAGATTGGATATAATACTACTCTTTCATGGGTAGTAAAGTTTAAACTCATTGGGCTCCTTTAGTCAATATTTTTATATAAAAGGTACTATAATATTTGGGTTTCCCCAAGTCCTGGGCTTTTTTGTTCAGTTCAGTGGAAGAAGATGATGGGTCTTCATGAGGTTTGCTGATTTAGCTACTTTTTCCAGGCTAGTTCTTAGAAAATAGCAGGTAATATCACCGGGACCACTTTAGAGAACATGTATTTTGACTGGCTAAGATACATAGCAAGATCAGTAGCAGCAGCAAGAACCCACTCTAATTTGTTTACAACCAAGAGACCCCATGTACATATGTTGGTGAACAAGTGAGCAACCTTTCAATGTTTGTGGGTAACTGTTTCTTCTGTACTTTTTATTTTATGACATTTAGTCTAATATAGGGAAGAATGGATTGATGTGTCAGTTATCTATTGATGAGTGACAAATCACACTAAACTATAAAAGCTTAAAACAATAACCATATAATTTACTTGCCAGTCTTTAAATCAGCAATCTGGACTGGGCTCTCTGCTGGCCAGTGCTACTAGTGGGTCTCTCCTGGGCTTGGATGGCTGGAGTGGAGGAGATGATCTAAAATAACCTTGCTCACATGTTGCTGGCCCTAGCTATTGGCTGGACCATGTTTCCAACATCTAGCTAGAGGTTATTTGCATCATGGCAGTCCAAAAAGGAAAAGTCCCAGTGTGCCAGTGCTCTTCAAGTCTCTGCTTATATCATGTTTACAAATACCCTCTTGGCCAAGAAAGTCACATGGCCAAGACCATATTTAAGAGATCTTTTATTTATTTATCTGGCAGAGAGACAGGGAGATAGCGAGAGAGGGAATACAAGTAGGGGGAGTGGGAGAGGGAGAAGCAGGCTTCCTACTGAGGAGGAAGCCCCATGCAGGGCTTGATTCCATGACCCTGAGATCATGACTTGAGCCAAAGGCAGATGTTTAATGACTGAGCCAACCAGGTGCCCCTTAAGAGGTCTTTTTTAAAAGCCCATACTTAAGAGGTCTTTTTAAAAAATCTTTTTTTTTTTTTTAAAGATTTATTTATTTATTTGGTGGGGAGAGAGAGAGAGAGCCTGAGTGGGGAAGGGGCACTAGAAGAGAATATCCAAGCAGGCTCCCACTGAGTATGGAGGGCAATGTGGGGCTCTATCTCATGAACCATGAGATCAGGACCTGAGACTTATCCAAGAGTCAGATGCTTAACTGAGCCACCCAGGTACCCTACCCCAAAACATTTCTTGATGGGGGAGCTGCAGAGTTGCAGAGTTGCATTGCAAAGTTGCATTGCAAAGGGCCGTGCATTGTAAAGGAATGGGGAGGAATTATTGTGGCCATTTTTGCAAACAATTACCAACTACAAAATGAGAGATGGTTTCACGTTCATGTTTGGAAGGTGTGAAACAAATCCTTAAAATCTTTTGAAGGGTTTGCAGCTCAGAATTATATCTGGTACAGAATTGATTTGCATTATACTTCTTATGTAGTGGCTTCAAGTGGGTTACTAGGGGACCACATGGTGTTAGTTGGTGATCACTGCAACCTTAATTCACATGCCCTGCTCATGGATGCTAAGATGCAGGCAGCTCTCAGTCTGCAGTTCTAGCTTGGGACTATCGGGTGGATGCAGAAGCCTTGTTTCTGCTTCTTAAAGACTGTATGTCTCCAGAGCTGGGAAAGCTTTGCTAATGAAACTTCATAGTTACGTTTTCCACAGTTTCTTAAGAAAATTAAAAACTCCAGGAAACTCTCAGAAATTTTATTTATATCATCTGACTTATAACACAGAACTCCTGATGCAGCTTTCTCAGGGAGCTGCCATGCTGTGCCCAGCCCATCTCTCTGACTCCCGACCCTGTTAGCTCTGCATCTGAGTGAGTCAGCTGGTTAGATGCTGAGCAGATGGGGGAACGGGGAGTGGGGGGGGATAGGAACACAGGCCTAATTTCTGCCACAGCCAACCAGGCATCTACATGGAGCCTACCCTGTTCCCTCACTTGTTAGAAAATGTGCCTGCTACTCCCACCCCCCCCCCACCACTCCTTGACCTTGCAGCAAAGCTAGTGACCCCAGGAAATCAGTCCCACGCGATTATGTGGCTGCTTCCTGGCATGTGTTGAGTGAATTTAGAAAGTTGGGGGCTTCCTAAAATGTTCCTGTCCTCATGGCATAGAGTGTGAAATCACTGTAGTCTGCACAATAGAGACATAGAACCTTGGGTTTTCAAGTAACTAGATCTTCTCTTGATATTTTGAATTGGAAGAAATGCAACATTATCAGGATAATCTCTCCTAAATTTGTGCCTCTAGGTTTAGTTTATTATGTTTTGGGACAACCAGCATCAATCATTTGGCAAATATTTCTTGAATCATTTTAAATGGGTTGATTTGTGTTAAACTCACTAAACTGTGTTTGCCACGGTGTCACACGTCCTCTGAAATTACATGTTCTCTTACGGATTTGGGGCTTGCAGCTGAAAAAAAGCTTATTGTCTTAAAGGCAAAAGTACAAATATTGTGGAAATTTGGGGGGCTAGCAGAAGAAGAATTTTTTATGTTAGCAGTTCCTAAACCTTTAGTGGCTGCTGATAGTATTTCCTTTGCTATGGTACAGGAACAGAAAATACACTGCTGGGCCACTTTGTAGATTAGCTTTCATTTCTTGACATTTAACAACACAGTCTACATTTATCTTGGAACAAAAAATGAAGTTTGGAAACCAATTAAAATAAAAAAAATATAACTTAAAGGAAAAGGTGTAATATGTCTCTGGTAGCATCCCATTTTCTCTTCTCTAAATAGAGATGCTAAAAATTGAGCCCTCCTTCCTAGAAGTGTACAAAAAGGCTCTTTTCTCTCCAGGGTGATGAATGAGATAGGCCAAGGCTAAGACACCCCCACCACCAAAAAAACCAAATAGCTGTGTTACGTTCCTTTCTTCTGTGCTAAGACTATAGACTTTGGGACTCTCCTAAAGAGAGGGTTTTGAATCCAGACATACATGCTACAAACATAATGGTTATTCTAGTGGGTATCCCACAAGTACAGGCATGCCTACTTCTACAGTTAGTACATGCCCTGCTGAGGGGGGAGCCCTGAAGCTCATCCTAAACAGAGGGGAGGCTCAGCCTCGATGCTTACAGAATGGCTGCGAGGCTGAGACCCTTGTGAATTAATCACAGTGGGCAGCTCTAGGGATCGATCACTTAATTTCATTGGGCATTAGTTTCCTTAACACCTGGAGAGCATGTAAGAATTACCTAAGAGGCTTTTGGGTTTGCCCATTGTTGCATGTCAAAGTTTTCCAAAATGGGTCATGCAGGATTCTAAGCTCCTGATACTCCTGGAAGAGAAAAAGGATTTATGGCTAGAGGGCCCGTATATATTATTATCTCCTTGGAGATTCGCAGAGCATGTTAAATGTTCAGAGAAGCTTTACATAAAAACAACTGTTTAATTTTGAATGATCTTTCCTACACATATGTGAACACAGATTTCTTCTTCTCCTGACATGTCATAACACCCCACACTTCAAAGAATATTACATATGGATATTCTAACTTCGATCCTTACATGAAGCCAGACTCTTAGAGAATGGATCTTATGATGTTGTCTCCTTGCAGAAGACCATTTGCTCTGCTGATTTGCTGCTGTGCCATCAGCCTACTCAAGGGTTATTTCAGGAAAGAAGAACAGGGAACTTGGATTATGTTCATTGTGGGCATCTCATTCAGTGTGTAATCCACATTGTCACGTAATACAAAGACCCACAAAGAAATTTCTACTTTCTGTTTTGGACCTACATATTAATTTCTTCCATCTGCTATAACAAATTACCACAAACCTGGTAGACTTAAACAGTGTGCATTTATTACCATATAGTTATGGTGGTCAGAAGACTGAGATGGGTCTCCCTGGGCTAAAATCAAAGTGTTGGCAGGGCTCTGTTTGTCCTAGAGGCTCTGCTGGAGAATCCTTTTCTTGCCTTGTCCAGCCTCTGGAGGCTGCCCACATTCCCTGACTCATGGTCTCTTGACCATCTTCAAAGCCAGCAGTAGTCAGTCTAGTCTTCGTCATGATTCCAACTCTCTGTTTCCTCCCTCTGCCACATTTAAATGATCCTTGTGATTACATGGAGCCTACCCAGGTAATCCAGAATAATTTTTCTATTTTGAGGTCAGCTGTTAGCAACTTTAATTCCATCCACAACCTTCAATCCCCCTTGCAATGTAATCCAGTATATTCATACGTTCTGGGGAAAAGGACACAGACATCTTTGGAGAGACATTATTCTCTCTATGACAACCCAGCAGACATGTCACTCTTTTTGCTTTGACTTCTAGGCTGCTTAGAGTTATTTAGTAACTATGTAGACTTTCATCTTATTTTCCTACGACCATTTTCTTTTTTGCTCCTATATCCTCATTCCCTTCTCAAATTCATGTTATCACATGTGCCCACAAGTGGATAAACCATGTTGAAATATAGTAGAAATTATTACTAACAGTGAACCTCTAGGATAGGGCTAGGCAAACTATAACCCATGGGCCAAATCTAACCATCTCCTGTTTTTGTAAACAAAGTGATTTTTAAAAAAAATTAAGATTATATTCATTTATTTATTTGAGAGAGGGAGTGAGAGAGAGTGAGAGAGCACGAGTTGTGGGGGCGGGGTGTTGAGGGGCAGTGGGAGAGGGAGAAGCAGGCTCCATATTGAGCAACGAACCCAATGTGGGTCTCCATCCCAGGACCCTAGGATCATGACCTGAGCCAAAGGCAGACACTTAACCAACTGAGCCACCCAATGCCCCCATAAGTAAAGCCTTTTGGAACACAGCTGCTGTTTCCTTGCTCTAAGGAAAAGGTTGAGTAACTGTGACAGAGACCATATGGCCCACAAAGAAGACAATAGTTACTATTTGGCCCTTCTTAGGAAAAGTTTGCCAGCCTCTGGTCTCGACACTCTGAGTCATAATGCATGCAAGTCTCTCTCTTTTTGATGGAAAGGGAGATTTAGGGTCACTAAAATCCCTGAAACATGTTGCAGTTAGCTCTGTTGTCATTTTTAGGTTTTGGCTATATAAATTGGATTTATAAAGTGTATTATAAAATAACCTGGGTAATTTTGGATACTGTGACTATAATCTAAGTCACTTAGGAAAATAAAATGATATGTTTACTTTATTAAGTCAAGTTTTATCTACCTGTTTTCAAAAGGTTGAGCCATGCTTTAAGACATCATCGGTTACCACCTTGGTCACACACATAGACACACATGCATGCACCTTGTTGTTCCTTCTGCTCAATTTCTAGAAGTCTGAGAGGGAATTAACTGTGGGCTTTGAGCTATTCTTTTTTTTTTTTTTTTTCAAGATTTTATTTATTTATTTGAGAGAGATTGAGAGAGAGAGAGAGCAAGCACAAATTGGGGGCAGAGGTGGAGGGAGAGGGAGAAGCAGCCTCTCTGCTTGATAGGGAGCCCGATGTGGGACTTGATCCTGAGATCTTGACCTCAGCCAAAGGCAGATGCTTAACTGACTGAGCCACCCAGGCACCCAAGGGATTTGAGCTATTCTTAACATGTCACATGTCTAATGGAAATTGTACATATACTTATACACAGCTGATGGTTTCAAAATGGAGAAATGACATTTTAATAAATACCATTTGTGTATCAGACAAAATTATAATTTTTGAGAATAAAAATGTTGGAAATCTCTAGAGTGTAGTCTGTTTCCAAAAATAAAGCTATTGTTATTAATCTTTCTTTTATTTTTTCTATCTTTTTAAAGAATTTATTTATTTGACAGAGAGAGAGACAGCGAGAGAGGGAACACAAGCAGGGGGAGTGGGAGAGGAAGAAGGAGGCTTCCTGCCAAGCAGGGAGCCTGATGCGGGGCTCGATTCCAGGACCCTGGGATCATGACCTGAGCCGAAGGCAGATGCTTAACGACTGAGCCACCCAGGCACCCCTTTTATCTTTCTTTTAAATCAGTGTATAATATATAAATTATGAACTGTATAGAAGAGGAAGTCTTTATGACCAGTCCAAATGAAGTAGACTTGAATTTTCTTCTAAGGGATGTTTGCATTTGAGCAACATCTCTTTGTATTTTATTCATTCATTCATCCATTCAATTTTTAGGTAATCTCTGCCCAATGTCAGGCTCAAACTCACGATCCCAAGATTAAAGTTGCATACCTACTGGCTGAGCCAGTCAGGTGCTCCTGAGCAGTCTTTCTTTAAAGTAACGTTCTTATGTGCCTTATGGCTAAAAATCTCATTTTGAATGCAGTGTGTACATGGAAGGAAGCACTGAACATTAAGTATGGAGAAAAGGATCAGGTGCTTGTCATAGGCACCTTCTGTCTGAGAGTGCTTATGTTAGACAATACTGAGTGGGCTTTGTAGTCAGCAAGGTGTTTTCTTTTCTCTTTTTCAAGTTTATTGAGGTATTACTGATCTACAAAAAAAATTATAGGGACACCTGGCTGGCTAAGTAGGTAGAGAGTATGACTCTTTATCTCAGGGTTGTGAATTTGAGCCCCATGTTGGGTGTGGAGATTAAAATAGAATCTCATTGACTCTTGGAACACTGAAAAAAAGAAAAGAAAAGAAAAAACCACACACAAAAATTAGAATCTTAAAAAAGAATTGCATACATTTAATGTATACATCTTAATGAGGTTAGGCATATATGTACATCTGTGATACCATCACCACAACCAAGGTGCTAAACATAGCAGTCACCTCTAATATCTTTGTGTGCTTTTGTGAATTTCTTTGGCAAGAACATTTAACATATTTTAAAGTGCACAATATCAACACTCTCTTGTTAACTGTAGTATGTTGTACAGCAGACCTTAGAATGTATTCATAATGGAAACTTCATATACCTATTGAAAAACAATTCCCCCTCTTCCCTCTCCCCAGCTTCTGGCAATCATCATTCTATTCTCTGCTTCTATATTTTGACTGTGTCAGGTATCTCATGTAACTAGAATCATGTGCATTTGTCCTTCTGTGACTGGCTTATTTCACTTAGCATCATGTCCTCTAGGTTCATGCATGTTGTCACAAATGGCAGGATTTATTTCTTTTTTGAGGCTGAGTAATACTCCATAAGGTGTTATCTTTATAATGGCTCAGAAACAGTAAGTAGAGCCCAGGGCTCAGCTTGCTCCAGACTCTGTTCTGAATTATTTTTCATTCATTGCCTATTGGTTCTTTTTTTTCCTGGTTTTGGTTAACCTGTCCTTAGCTCTTCTTAATCTCCCCATGTTTCAATAACTGTAATTTTAATGAAACAAGTTTTTAAGGCTCATGCTTTGCTTTTTATTTTAAAATTGATTTATTTATTTAAAAATTTTTTATATTTTAGAGAGAAAGAACATGAGCGGGAGGGGCAGAAGGAGAGGGAGAGAGAGAATCTTAAGCAGATTCCACACTGAGCATGAGCCCCATGATGGGGCTTGATCCTTTGACCCTGAGATCATTACCTGAGCTGAAATCAAGAGTCACATGCTTAACAGACTGAACCACCCAGGCACCCCTTCATTTATTCATTTTAAGTAATCTCTATACCCAGCATGGGGTTCAAACTCACAAACTCTAGATTAAGAATTGTGGAGGCGCCTGGGTGGCTCAGTGGGTTAAAGCCTCTGCCTCTGGCTGAAGTCATGATCCCAGGGTCCTGGGATTGAGCCCCACATCAGAATATCTGCTTGGTGGGGAGCCTGCTTCCTCCATTCTCTCTCTCTGCTTGCCTCTGTGCCTACTTGTGATCTCTGTCAAATAAAATAAATAAATAAATAAAAATAAATAAATAATCATCATTACTTAAAAAAAAAAAAAAAGAATTGTGTGCTTGTCCCACTGAGCCAACCAGGCTCCATAGTTCATATTTTATTTTTAAAACTTACACTTGTCTTGCTTCATTCATTTGGCAAGATCCTTCTACCTTGGTTTTGGAAAATGATTGTTAAATCTGGTTTGTACAGTGACCAGTAATTTGATCAGTAACTATTTATTGCCCTTCTAAAACAACTGTTGCCTTCAATTAAAATGCTTTTTCCTTCCACAAGCTCCTAATGTCCATGTCCAGCTCAGTCTCAGAATAATGGCAAGATGCTTATGGAACCATTTATACCATGTTTGACCATCTCAACTTTGGTTTCTCTGCTTAAAAATAAATAATAGCAGGTTGCTTTCTCCCATAAGACCAGATATCCACCAAGAGGTAGTCCACTTCTGGTCTAATGCTGAATAATCAAAACCTTTGTAGTCACTTTCTGCTTCTGCTGTTCTTGCTGGATTTCTGGACTTGTTATTTCTTATTTGGCACTCATTCTTGGCATACATGATCTTTTTCCTAGGTTCTATTTCATCTTATTTGCATGATGCTGGTGATAATAGGTAAATCATATAATATCCAAGACACTTATCCCCAAACAAAAACACAAGTGAGGCAAAAGTTCACTCAAATTCTGATCTTTTGCAAAAAGGATGTAATTTTAGATTGGCTATTTTTATACTAAAATTTTAGGTCATGGTTAGGCAAATTTGCGTAACAAACTCCTACCTGAGTTTCATCCTCAACGTAGAATTCTTCTGTAATTACCTCTGGGGAAGAAACTTGCTGTCACTTACCTTGTACTTTTCTCAGATGGAGACCTGTGAGAAAAATCACAAAAGTTTTCCTCTTTTTTCATAAATAAGTGCTTAAACTACTCATTAATTGGAATGTGTACATCATTGGATTTAATATGAAGTGAATTTCTATTCAATCCGTCATCTACCTTTTTTGGGGAAGGAAGGGCAATGAATAGTACTTCATAGGCTCCCTTTTCAATTAGAAACAGTACTTCCATTTTGAGATGTGAAGCATTCAGTGTTCACTCTGGCCATGACCTCCATGGCTTGCAGATTTTTATCAACTTCCCACTGAGAATGCCTCATTTTTAGCCGAGCACACATATTACCACTGTCAATTCTCCTTCATCGGTTTGACTGCTATTTTTTTTTAGATCTTTTCCTTAAGCCAAACCTTTTTCTTTTTACAGACTTCTGGATTTCTTGAATTCTTCCATGAACAGAAGAAGAATAAATCAAAGAAGAACTCACCTTGGTATGTATGCACATCCCGTTGGGGATGCTCTAGATTTACCCATGGAATCCTCTTCAGAGAGCGCTTTCTTTCTTTCTTTCTTTCTTTCTTTCTTTCTTTCTTTCTTTCTTTCTTTCTTTTTTTTAAATTCAGTAGTCAAAGTTTGATTTCAGCAGGGAGGAGGGTGTTCTCCTGTTTGATTTCTTAGACATAGTGATACTGAATATTTGTGACATGAGAATGAACAACTTAAATGTTAATGGCTTTGCTTCACAAACTCCTGAGTATTTGTTCTGTCATGAATTTGACCTTTGTTACTAGGACTTTGATGCCCTCTGCACGATAAGAAGTATTCATCAACTACTCAACTTTTGGTTCTGGAAAAAATCGAACCAGTTGCTAAAGAGTCTGTTGGTGTGTAGGTAGGGACAGTTGGCAATTTCAAAGCAAGGTATTGTTGATGAGCTTGATAATTCTAGTGCTTAGTTATGGCTGGTTGTGGTGAGGGTCATGTGGATGACTCATTGATGGACTCCGTGTTGAGACTGAGTGTACCTCTGGATCCCCATTATTCTAGAAATGAATGAAGCAAGTAATGGGAAAATCCATAGAGTAGTGAAATAGGATGTTGTTTGCAATTCATTGGATACTTCTTGGAATTCATTTCCATTTCTGTAGCTAGACCTGAGGATATGGTAGATGTACTCACCAGAAAATTGTGGTTTATGTTTTCCTACATAAGGAGAAAGAAGGGAAGAGAGAGGGAGTTTGAGTGTTAGGGCATGTTGGAAGCAGAACCAAATTGACATTTGCTATTCCTAAGCCTCTTTGCTATTCCAGAATTCTTTTGACCCTGGGAGCATTTCACTGCCCAGTGAAACATCTCTTTTCTTGCCCTAAAGTATACAAGACCATATTTTGTATTGCTTTGGTATATATACTTCTCCATGCTATGATTTGAAAATACCAACACTGTTAAAAAAGAGCAGGGACTTAGTTGAATGCATCAGACATTCATTTGATTGAGTGTTGAGTAAGCCAGATGGTTGTTATCAAATGCCTTGATAAAATATTTTAGAAATCAGAGCTGTTTCTCATTAAAAAAATAGCCCCTCCGGAGGGGTTTGCTTATGACTTTCTCCATTTTGTTTTCATTTATTTCAAATAGTTTTTAAGATTTAGTATATCTATAAGCACATGCCAC
Organism: Enhydra lutris kenyoni; assembly: GCF_002288905.1. Lineage (NCBI taxonomy): Eukaryota > Metazoa > Chordata > Mammalia > Carnivora > Mustelidae > Enhydra > Enhydra lutris. The sequence goes on from NW_019154114.1 coordinate 7,206,506, forward strand.
GTTAAAACTATAGATTTCAAAAAGTCAATGGGCTTGACCCCAGATATCTGATCCTTGTCTGTGGTTCCTGGTCGCCTGGTGGCCTCATCCTGGTTATCAGAGCAACATCTGCTTAGATGGAATATTGACATTTGTGCACTTCGGAGCCCAAAACACTCGAATTTTCCAACAATGAGAACATTGGATGTTTCTCTTTGTGAGTGCTAATGGTATGGACTGATTTTGCAGAATCACTGCAGCAAGTTGTAAATGATGTATGAAATGAAAAATTCCTGTCCAGTGCACAGAATGAATATATACAGTTCTATGCAGTCACTGCAGTGCTGGGCTATTTGTTTTAATATTTCCTTCAGACATATAGTAATTTTTTTGGTGAGTCATATCCAGATGCTTGCCATTGGCACAAAGCACAGATTTCCTTTGTATATATCTCAAATGAATTTCAGTCATGTATAAGTATGCTTAAATTAATAGAATACTGGATTTTAGAGGGCTTGAGCTTAAAAAAAAAGAATATTTTTAGGAAAACAGTAGCAATATATTTGTCTTGAAAATTTTGAGAAATGTGAAGAGCCCAAATATTAAAATAATTTAATCCCATTATGGAAAAATATCCTTTGTTTACATTTAGTATATATCTTCTAAGGTTTTATCCCCTGTGATTAGTTTGCGTTCCTAAAAGAAATTATGCTATTAATTTGTTTGTAAAGTTTTAGTCCTGATTACCCCTTAGACTTGGACATCTTTCTGTGACTTCTACAATTTAATTTTTAATCACTGCATACTCTTCAATTGCATGGCAGTAGTTTAAAGAAATTTTACCCATTCCTACTGAACAGTGGAAATGTAGGTAGTTTTTAATTTTGGTAATGTAAATAATTTCCTATATCAATGCTGCAGTGTTTATGTAATTGTTGTCATTTTGGTATATATTTAATAACGCCCATCTTGCCTCTGCCTTCTCTTTCAAAATTACCTTAGCTATTTTTTCTCTTTTTCTGTTGGATTTTTTTCTGTTGGATTTTGATGATACTTGGATAAAAATGTAAATGATTGGAGTAGAATTGGCATCTCCATAATAATATTGAGTCATTCCATTGGAGAACATTGGGTGTCTTCCCATTTCTTGGTAGATTTTCTAAGAGGTATTCATTCTTGCATATCAGAAATAAACCTCTCTTGGTTGTGATAACATTTTATTTAGAGTTTCTGCATATGATGTCTAAGTTATATCTGTAAAGTTCTCTTTTTGTGCCATTTTAATTACATTTTTTGAACAAGGGAAATTGTAGCCTCACAATATCAATTAATAAAATTTCCCCATCCTCTCCAGTCCTCCTCCCCCAGTATCATGTTCTGGAGCAGTTTAAGTACAAGAATTAACCCCTCTTCTTCTTTAGATGTGATAGAATTAATGTCTGCGCCTGACTCATTTGAGGGACAAATTCTTTGAAACCTCTAATTTCCTTTCAAAGTTATTGACATATTTAAGTTGTTTTCTGTCTCTAATTGAATCAGTTTTGATTAATTTATATTTCCCTGTTGAAATGCCAGTTTATATAGAGGTGAAATTTGTTAATACAAATACATACAAAATATTCTGTTACCATTTAAAAAATAATCCTATAAATCCATTGCGAAGTCCCTTTTCTCATTCTTAATATTAGTAACTTAATGAGCTTTGCCAGAGGTATTTTTTTTAAAGATTTTATTTATTTGACAGAGAGAGATCACGAGTAGGCACAGAGAGAGAGAGAGAGAGAGAGAGAGTAGAGAGAGAGAGAGAGAGAGGAGAGGAAGCAGGCTCCCTGCCAAGCAGAGAGCCCGATGTGGGACTCGATCCCAGAACTCTGAGATCATGACCCGAGCCGAAGGCAGAGGCTTAACCCACTGAGCCACCCAGGTGCCCGCCAGAGGTATTTTTGAAGAACCAGCTTTTGAAGCCACTTACTATTTCCAGTTTTGCTATTTTTCTTACTAGCTTTTTTTTTTTTTTTAATTTATTTGTCAGAGAGAGAGAGGGAGAGAGAGCAAGCACAGGCAGACAGAATGGCAGACAGAGGCAGAGGGAGAAGCAGGCTCCCCGCCAAGCAAGGAGCCGGATGTGGGACTCGATCCCAGGACGCTGGGATCATGACCTGAGCCGAAGGCAGCTGCTTAACCAACATTTTATTTATTTATTTGAGAGTATGTGCAATAGAGAGAGCATGAGTGAAGTGGAGGGGCAGAGAGAGAGAGAAGCAGATTCATCACTTAGCTGGTGATGAACCCTATGCTGGGCTCAGAGCCCTGGCATCAAGACCTGAGCTGAAGGCAGACACTTAACCAACTGAGCACCCAGGTGTCCCTCTTACCAGCTTCTTAAGTTGCATGCTGGGTTGATCCTTTTTGTCATTTATTAACAAAAATATTTCAAAATATGAATTTTCCTATGATTCCCACTTTAGCTGCATCACATACCTTTTGATTCTTATTTTATTTATTAATAAACTGAAGTGGCATGTTGATATTGTCTATGACCCCCAAATTTTTTAAAAGATGAATTTGAAATTTTTAAATGGTTGAATTTTAAAATTCCGTCTGTTAAAATGAATTTCTAGTTTGATTTGATTATCTCTGAAGTATACATGCTATGATGTTTTCTTGAATTTTATTGGCATTATCTTTGTAGAAGCGTATGCCTGATGATCTTTAGGAAGGAGTACATGGGCACTGGTGATAAAAGTTATTTTATTTAGAGAACTTAATCTTATTAATTATATCATCAAGCTGTTCTGTCTCCAGCTCATTTTTTGTCTTCTTTGATCTTCTTTGACCAACTGTGAGGAAAGTTGAAGTCCTTTATTAATTTGTTCTTAGTACTCTGTAACTTATTTATAGATAAGATAACTTATTTATAGATAAGATAGATATAGATAAGATACCTATAGATAAGTTAACTTATTTATAGATAAGATAGATACGAGATATTTGTTTTCTGTGAGTCAGCACAGTATTATTTGACACATAAACATTGTATATTTGCATTGAACTGTTTTCCTCTAATATGAAAGCTCTCTTTGAACATATGTGTGGTTTTTTTGTTTTTATTTTATTTTATTTTATTTTTTATAAACATATAATATATTTTTATCCCCAGGGGTACAGGTCTGTGAATCACCAGGTTTACACATTTCACAGCACTCACCATAGCACATACCCTCCCCAATGTCCATACCCCCCCCACCCAACCTCCCTTCCCCCATCAACCCTCAGTTTGTTTTGTGAGATTAAGAGTCACTTATGGTTTCTCTCCCTCCCAAACATATGTGTGTTTTGCTTTGAGTTTTCCATTGTTTAATGTTAATATTAAAACTTTGATTTTCTTTTTATTTGTATCTCTTCAGATATCTTTGCTCATCTTTTTACTCATCCTTTTGTACTCATTTGTCTTAGGTGTATCTCTTGTAATAAATATACAGTTGACTTTAGTTTCCTAATCTGGTTTTCTCCTTTTTAGTCTTCTCACAGAGGAGTTTAAGGCATTTATAAATATTGTCATAAACAAAATATTAGCTTTACTATTTTCATTATGTTTTCTTTTTGACACTTGGGTGGTTTTTCCCCATTCTTTTCTATCTTTGAACATATAGACATTCTTTGTTAATGTTTCATAGAGTGTATGTTTTGTAATAAGTTCTGTTTTCATTAAAACCTCTCAAAAGCATTCTTTAGTCTATCAGTCTCTCTCAAATTTAAGGGCAAACAGCATTTTTACACCTTCTATTTAAATGGAAGAATTTAGCATACTTCCCACCCCGTACATATACTACTGCTCTCCCTTGGCCCTATATCTTGGCCTCTGTTAATATAATGTCAGGTTCTAGAAAATTTCTATTAATTTAAGAAATTACTATTCTTACAACATATGCATTGCTTTTTCATAAATAATATTTATGATTCCGTTTTAGCTTTTAAAGATTTATTTTTTTTTTTTAATTTTTTTTATTTGTCAGAGAGAGAGGGAGAGAGAGCGAGCGCAGGCAGACAGAATGGCAGGCAGAGGCAGAGGGAGAAGCAGGCTCCCTGCCGAGCAAGGAGCCCGATGCGGGACTCGATCCCAGGAAGCTGGGATCATGACCTGAGCCGAAGGCAGCTGCTTAACCAACTGAGCGATCCAGGCGTCCCATCCGTTTTAGCTTTTAAAATAGATTTGATATAATTACTTTGTTATTTGTATTCTTAACTGGTTTTACTATTCCCAATTAGATTTTTATACTTTATCTTTCTTATTTTTGACCTCTTAATTTTTCTTAATCTCTCAGTGAGGTTGAGTATGGCTTTAGATAATTTTTCAAGAAGGATGCGTGGTTGGTTTTCTGAATTCATGCATTTGGGAGGATATTTTTCCATTCTTTCTTTAGGTATACAATTATTGAGTTGGAACGTTTTCCCTCAAAATTCTGTAATTTTGTTAAACCAATTTTTGCATTAAAGGAGAAGCTGAGGAAAGGCTGGTTTGTTTGTTTGTTTTCTTTATCATGGGTATATGGGGTATGTGTGTTGTTGTTGTTGTTGTTGTTGTTTTCCCATGCCTGGATGTTTGTGAGACTTGATTCTTGTAACTCAAACATTTTGACAGGATGCATCTAGGTATGGGTTTGCCTTGATAGTAATTATCTTTTTGATTGGTATTGGACTTTTTCCACTTGATACATGTTTTCATGTATTATAGCTTGAATTATTGGTTTTGTCCCATTTATCCTGATCTTTTCAGGAACCCCAGTGATCTAGATGTTGAAACAGTAAGTTGTATGATGGCAGGAACCATACCAGTTTTGTTCATTTCTGTATACCTGGATATGTTTATGTCCAGATCCTGGCACGCTGGAGACACTAAACAAATGTGTATTTTCTAGTGGATGAGTGAATGAATAAATGATAAATCCCTGTTCTGATCTTAACATGTACTCTTCCCTCTTCAGTAATTTTTTAAAAAAATTTTTTATTAACATATAATGCCTCTTAAGTAATTTTCATCTTGTTTTTTCCTCTGCTTTTGAGGGTATTTAAGGGAAAGGGGCTTTCCAGGAAACCATAAAACTGAAGGTGATACTCAAGGTTAACTTCCTCCAGATTACTTGGACACTGACTTTGCTTCCCTTATTTGGCTCCTCTACCTTCTCATTAGGATATGGTTTTACTAGAACTCTTTGGCTTAAGAACCAGCAGTTTCATAAGTTGGAATGTTCCTTCTTAACACATAACTCATTTAAATATTTCCTGAGTGATGATTACATCTAAGTATAAAGACAAGGTGGGGGCAGCTAGGACTGAGCTTAGATCTAAAGGCCTTGCGCAGAGAGTATTACTGAGAGCTGACTACCTCTGGGTCAGCTGGTTTTTGCTGCATAGCCCACCGCCCACCCCCATCCTATTTAGTGGCTTAAAAGAGCTATCATTTATTAGTTCAAGATTTTGTAGGCGGGTAATTTTGGACTCTGTTGGGCAGTTCTCATGTGAGTGCATTCAGCAAGTGGGTCAATTGGAGGTGATCCCTGTGCCTGTTTCTGGACTTGGAACCACATATCTGAAAGTTTCTAAAGCAGCACATGAGGGCAAACTCCAATGCTAAGCACTTTCCAAGACTCTGATGACATCACTTTGCTAGGTTATATTGGCCAAAGGAAGTCACTGACTATTGTGGATTCAGGGGGTACAGAAATGAACTCTAGCTCTTATTTGGAGAAACTGGCGTTCCTTATTACAGCAGCATGGATGCAGGGAGTGGGCAAATTTGAGGCCTCTTTACAATTCGCTATACTCTCACTAGGGACTCCGGAAACCAAAGGACTTCATGCTGAGATGTATGGGCTCCTGACTATTTTGCTCTCTTGGCCAACTAAACTGGAACTTAATCTAAACTTACGGTGGGTGTTTGGTCTCTTGCAGTTGATTTGTAGTCCTGAAATGTTAACGCTGTTTTTTCTTGTTTATCCTTCTTGTATTTACTGACTTTAGCATGAATTTACGTCTTGTCCGTGCATTTTTGGTTACATATACTCTCTTCTTATCTCACTCATCTTCCTTTTATTATTCTGTTTCTCTTTCATATTTTATTTCTCCTGACAGTTTTCTGTACTTTTTACAGCGAGGTCTATTTTGCTCTCTCTTGTAGATCTGAAACAGTTGAATTTATTTTAAAAATGGTCATTATACATTTACTTTGTGCCAGGCACTGCTTTAAATACTAGAAACACATGAGTAAACAAGACTTGGCCCCTGACCTCAAGAATTCATAGTTGGGTAAGACCTCTGATGTCCTCAAGTATCATATTTTCAGAGGCAATGATCTTCCTTTGAGTTAATGGACCGTTGTTGTTCCTTCTTCTGCGATAGCCTATCATAGATGCTTTGTTGGGTGCTTGTCAACAGGTTTAGGGGTTTCTTCTTAGGGGTCTGTCTTGTTGTGTGATGGTCAGATTTCCTTCTTGGGTCTGTATCTGGAGGAAATATAAATGTGAATACATCCTTGGTTAAGTCCCAGTTTTCGGGAAGCATCATCCAGAGAGCTAAACCCTGAAAGTCTAGGTCTCTGTTCAAACACATAAAACACTCTCCTTTCCAACATGTACTTCTGTTCTTCCTTTTTCTGCCCCAGTTTCAGTACTTCAGTTTTGAGGATGAGTTTTCCCAGGGAGGTGCCATAGTACCCCACCTTCTTTGCCCCCAACCACTACACACACTTTTTTTTCTTTTTGTACTTAGTGTTTCTGAATGGATGTCAAGAGGGTTAGTGGATAGGTTTTTGTAAAAAATATTCTGGCTCATCATAAAATAGCTCTTGACTGGTATAGAGACAGCTTCTAGTCTTGTTATCACCTAGGTCTGTCAGTGGTGAGGCTCTCAGGAGTCTTTCACTTGTCCCTGGTGGAGGTGGGAAGGATCATTTGACAGGGGAAATAGATCTCTTCTGTCCTTTCTCTGCTTTGATTTTATCGGTAATATTTTATGCATACAAATGAAATATGTTATATATGTATAAGTTACAAAGCATAATAACGAAATGAATATCCACAAACTTAAGATCCAGCTTAAGAATGGAAACATTAAGGGTGCCTGGGTAGCTCAGTTGGTTAAACGTCTGCCTTCAGCTCAGAAAATGGTCCCGGGCTCCCTGCTCAGCTCGGAGTCTACGTCTACCTCTAGGTCTGCTGCTGACCTGGCTTGTGCTCTCTCAGGCACATGTTCCCTCTCAAGTAAATAAATAAAACCTTTCTTAAAAAAAGTGTATCACACTGAAGGTATACTGATGCTTCCTTTGTGACAAATTTTCACTCAATATTATGTTTCTGAGACCCATTTATATTGTTGAATGTGAATGTATTTTACTCATCTCCACTGTGTAGAGTAGACCTTTGTGGGAATGCAGGATTTAAAAAAATTATAAATTAAAAGCAATGATTTTTGTCTAATAAGCTGAATGTTGCTTTGAATATTTTGGTGTATTTCTCCTGGTTGTCATGTATAACACTTTCTTTTAGATATATAGATAACTTATTTTCATAAAAGCATATAATTATGAATGGATAAAAGTATAAATGATTATAAGGTCTTTCTTATGATCCTTCTAATGTCTGCAGGGTCTTAGTATTGATGACATGCCCCTTCTCTGTTTATTGATTTTATCACTCTCTTTAAAAATAACAACTTTTAGCTTTGTTGATTATTTTCTGTTATTTTTTTTTCCTATTTTACCAATTTCTGCTCTTTATCACTTGATGTTAGTAGTGAAACCTCTTGAGGTTTGACGAATACATAAAATTTGGCCAGTGTGAGAGTATAATCTGCATAATATTTGACAGAAAACGTTCTTGATAGTATTCAAGAGACTTTAGGAAATACTGTTTTAATGTGTGCTGTTAAAGTTGTTAGTCCTGTTGGATATCCTGTATTTCAGAAATGTTGATACAGAAGTCTTCAACACTTGGGATCATTTGATGTCATTTAAGCATGAGTAATCATTTCTAAGTGATATTTCAGCTCTTTTATTATTTCCTTGGTTTACCACACTCACCCAATACCCAGAATGTTTTTCTAACTCTTTATAATCTGTTGAAATTAGGGATGTCTCATTAGAAATCATATGATAGGGGCATCCGGGTGTCTCAGTGTATTAAGCCTCTGCCTTCAGCTCAGGTCATGATCTCGGGATCCTGGGATCGAGCCCCACATCGGGCTCTTTGCTCAGCAGGGAGCCTGCTTCTCCCCCCTCTCTCTGTCTGCCTCTCTGCCTACTTGTGATCTCTCTGTCAAATAAATAAAAATGAAAAAAAGAAAAATAAAAAAAGAAATCACATGATAGTGTTTTTCTAGTAGATTTTTTCTGCCACCCAAACTTGTCTTATATACACAACTCTATCCTTAAACTATCATTGATTTTTATTTGCTTTGGTTACTCATATTTCCTACCATGCATTTTCCCCCCTCACATCTATCCCTTAGTCTTGGATAGTATCAATTTTCTTCACCTAGTGTTTCTGTCTTTGAAAAAAGGAGAAGGATGACAGTGTTAAATGGGCCATTTAACTGAAGAATGGCATGTCAGACATCCTTTTTCTATATATATAATGAGAGACATGTATATAGGTTAATGTATGTATTTATAGAGATGAATATTACAGCTATTTTATGATATTTAAGACTAAATGCCACAGTTGTATTTTTTTAAGTAAGTCTAAACTTCCCTTAAAGGAAAGCTGAGCAAAGTAGTAATTTGGAACTAGTTGGCTTAACTTAAAAAGCTCCCCTGTGACATCGGAGTGTGTTTCATGCAATTGCTTTCTTAGACTTCCTCATTAAAATATTGACTACTCTTTTTCTTCAGTAAATGCTAATCCCAGCTCCCATGTACATGTATTTACATTTCACTGCAGGCAGCCTGCCAGGTTAGAAATAAAACCAATTTGTTAATATCACTATTTCCTTTTCAGCAAAGAAAATATGCATTAAATTAAAGACTTTCTAAAAATAATAAGAAACGGCTCCTGTTGATACTAACCGTTTATTTATCTCTCTGGTTTAGAATGTGACAGCTCATCTTTATGAGCCTGCATTTCTCTGCTCCTCTCAGCTCCATCCATCTCTGCCAAACTCTGGCTTCTGCAAGAAAGACCCTTGTCACGGGCCCTGAAGGTCCCCCTGCCCCCTTCTCCCCCTACCTTTCCTGCTGTCTCTGCCAGACCTGTCTAAGAGTGCAAAATGCTATTTTTAAAAGAGTGTGAGCCAAGTATGGTTAATCCTGGCTGATAACATGCTGCTTTGCTGGAGCATTCTCTCCAGAAATCTTGGAAATCTTTGAATTGCAAGAGGGTCCCCATTTGATTTATGATTCATAAGTGGATCAGTGTTATTAAAATCCACAGGAGCCCTTTGTTCATTTAGTCGTTCTGAGGGCCACCCATCATGTACTTCCCTATGCTATTTTGCATGGGAGCACCTTCCTGGAGCCCATAGCTGTTTCTTAAATAATCCTTTGGTAGAAAGCAGCTAATTATGCAGCTGAACATCAAGGAGTTCTAGTAACTCTAGAATGTTTGTGCACATTGGGTTATCCAGACTTGCAAAGTCAAGTGAATTTTCAATAAAGCTAACAAGTCATTAACCTTATCAACCTACTTTGCCTGGCTGGATGCTACTCTTTACTTTGTTGAATATTTTATTTATAAAATGGATTGATTGCTATTTACTATCATTCTTGTGACCCATGAGGAAAAAGGAGTCTTTTGTAAAGCCACTGTATAGTTGGTGCCGGGAGAAGTGAAATCTGGCATTGAAAAATTGTTGCACGTTTGTTAGTTTCTCTTGATTTTTCTGCTTATTTCATTATGTTTTCCCAGTTGCTTTCTTCTCTCATCAGTGTTGGCCTTTGCTCTAATAAGGTTTAGAAGAGTAAGGTCTTATTGATAATCTGTATGGTTCATTTCTACTTTGGGAAAATGTTAAAGAAAGAAGAGATTTAGCCTAACTAATTGACTGACTACTTCCTTTCCAGTTTTACCTTAACTGGCTTTAAGATTTGGGGTCCTCAGTTCTTTCCTGCAAAGATTCTGTATCAGTCATCAAACTTGGGGCTCATTTCCCGTTGTGAGTTCTCTCACCTTTTATCCTTTTGTTCCATCTTACTCCCACTCAGTGTGAATGGAGTGGTTGGCTTCTCTCTTGCATCATTGTTTTTGTATTTTAGATTGGTAGAGCATTGTGTCTGTTTTCTAAAATCCAGTACAACCTTGAGCTGGATTCCTACCAGGAGCTTACTAGTCCTTCTCCTGTAGTCTTTGGTCCTGAAAATGTTCAGCATTGAGATCCTTCTCAGGAAGACATATTTAGCAGTGCGGTGTTGTTCCGTGAGGAAAACCGTCTCATCCAGCTGGTAAGCAATTTATGCCCTGAAGCATGAAGATTTCATAGCCCTTGTAATTTTATCCTTCCTGGTGTCGCTGCAGGTGCTATTTTTATTCATATAAATATTTAATCTTCTATAAAACTTATTAAGCTGTTGGCCTCAATAATATCTTTTGGCAGTGAGTTCCCTAGGTTAAAGGGACACAGTCGAGTACAGCAGCTTAGCTCAAGATCACAGTTTTAAATAAAGGTATAAAAGGTGATATTCTGAGACTTTAAAAAAAGACTCCAGCAAGGCTGTTTGGGGTTCAGCTTTGACATTTCCCAATAACGCTGCCGTCTCAGTAGCACTGAGTTGGCATTTGGGAGACCAGGCATTTGAGAGACTCAGTTGAAACTATAGTGAAAGAAGTAGTTAACATATGATTTTTTCTAGACCTAGTGAAAGAGGAAGAGCAGATTAAAAAAAAGTAGGGGCAGTGTTCTTCATTTTCTTAGCCCTTCGGCTTTCACATAAGATTTTTACGTGACATTTAGTCCATGGAATTATTTTTCTTTAATAGTCTTCCCTAACCCTCTCTAAGTAGTTGGCTTCTTTTGATGAATACCTCTTTTCTTGTTAAAACAGATGAAATGTCCTGCGTCTTTTGTTTTGGTGGAAGACCACCCGGCAATGTGTGGTGGAATCTTCCTCTTAGATTATTATTTGGAGATTAAGTGGAGATTTCCTCTGCTGAATTCAGTTAAAGTAGATCCACACTGTAAATTTTAAACCTAGGTGCATTGACTATCCAGAAGGATGTGTGTAACTCTGGAGTTGTATAATTCTTCATCATCTTGGATATTTATAGTGGCTGGTGCATTTGACCTTGAACATTATGCACACTTGTACCACAGAATAATCTAGCATACATAGACCTATTCTGGCTTAGAGGGTTGTACAGCTGAGTTGATCTCTTTTGGCAGCCCTGGTATAAGAAGAGTATGATTCTCAAGGAGGAAAAAAATGAGTATACATGCTTTAATAGAATGCAAGCCATGAGATATATAATGGGAATTAAAAATTATGAGGAATTATAAGGGCTGTATGAATTCAGAGAAGAAATTGGTTATTCTTGCCCAGAATGCTTCAAGAGAAGCTGACATTTGAAGTGGGTCTTCAGGATTCTTGAGGTTTGGACAAGGGAAGCAGAAGTGAGGAGAGAAGAGGTAAGTGGCGGGGGGTGCATGTGCAAAAATGGCAAAACTTCAGTGTAATAGGTTTTGTGACTCCTAAAATAGAATCTCACCTAAAGAATCATTAATGAAATTGAGTGTTGGCTCAGTCTGCCTTATATGGAACTGAATTTAGTGCTCATCTTTCTTTTCCTGATCACTATCCATTTATTGATACAAATCTTTAAAATATTCTCATAGGTTACCTTCCTGAGTTAAATATGTAACCAAACTGTCACACATGCCGATGAAATGGAAAATGGGAGCACTCTTTGGAAAACAGGTTGGCAACATCTTAAAGGGTTAAATATACATGTACCATATGACCCAGAAAACCTATTCCTAAGGGTTTTCCCAAGAGAAATAAAAACTTATGGTCACACAGAAACCTGCCAGTTGAGGCTTATAATGGTTTATTCATAATCTCCCAACCTTGGAAATTGTCCAGGTGTCCTTCAGCTGGTGAGTAGATAAACAGTGATCTAGCCATATGATGAAATACTATTCAGCAATAAGAAGGAATGAACTCCTGATATGTGCAACAATATGGCTGAATCTCAAATGCCCTGTGCTAAGTGAAAGAAGCCAGACTCCCAAATCTCCATGCTGTTGCTTGCATTTACATTGCAAAGCTATAGGAATAGAGGATGCGTCAATGGTGGCCAAGGACTGGACTGAGGGAGGAGTTGACTAAAAGTACAGTGGGATTTTGGAGGAGCGATGGAACTTTTCAGCATCCTGGGTGTGGTGGTGGTTACCTGACTCTGCATTTGACAAAACTCATAAAACTGTACACTAAAAAGGGTATATCTTCTTTCATGTAAATTATACTTCAATAAACCTCACTCTCAGAAAGAAGTAGGCAGTAGTCTGATGTTCACAAATCTGACATCATGACCTCACATTGGTGCCTTGTGAGGGCACTATTGGTTGAATTCCATGCTCCTCCTAGTACCATCTTCTCCATTTTAAGAAGCTTTGTTTATAAACTTCCATGCCCCTTGAAGGAATTTTTATTTAAAACTCCCTTAGAGGGCACCTGGGTGGCTCAGTGGGTTAAGCCTCTGCCTTCGGCTCAGGTCATGATCTCAGGTTCCTGGGATTGAGTCCTGCATCGGGCTTTCTGCTTGGCAGGGAGCCTGCTCCACCCCCCACGCCCCCCGCCGCCTGCCTCTCTGCCTACTTGTGATCTCTCTCTGTCAAATAAATAAATTTTTTTAAAGATTTTATTTATTTATTTGACAGACAGAGATCACAAGTAGGCAGAGAGGCGGCAGAGAGAGAGGAGGAAGCAGGCTCCCTGCTGAGCAGAGAGCCCAATGTGGGGCTCGATCCCAGGACCCTGGGATCATGACCCAAGCCAAAGGCAGAGGCTTTATGAGCCACCCAGGCGCCCCAAATAAATAAATTTTTAAAAAATCTTTAAAACTCCCTTAGAATTTTCATGGAGATGCTCAAAGACCTAATGTGTGTTAATAAGAGCTCTCTTTGAAACATAGATATGTAAGTAAAGTACTATTTTAGAAAGATTGACTATTTCCTGCAGAAATAGGTGACTCTTTTGAGAGATGGGTATGACACTATGGAATCCCACTGCATTACTGTGTGAGTAACAGATCTATAGGCCTTCTAAGATGTGGAGATTTGAATCCTTTAAACCAGTCTTCACCTCAACTTTTCCAGATATGAGTAAACTCTCCAGGCTGCTTAAAGATTATTGAAGAAAGACCACAAAACTTGCTACATGCTATAATAAAAAATCTTTATAATAAAAATTTTTTGTTCTTCAGTGATGTCAAAGCATCCACCTATTTATGTGTGGTTTAGAAAGTTGTTTGTGTCCCATTTGCTTTTTTCCTTAAATATTTTATTTATTTAAGAGACAGAGAGGCAGAGACAGAGAACTAGCACAAACAGGGGGAGAGACAGAGGGAGAAGCAGACTCCCCAGTGAGTGCAGAGCCCAACACAGAGCTGGATCCCAGGACCCTAAGATCATGACCTGAGCCAAAGTCAGACATTCAACCCACTGAGCCACCCAGGTACCCCTGTCCCATTTGCTTTTAAAATGGATTTGAAGTGGCTCATTTTAGTAAAACAGATAATCTAAAGTTTATCCACTTTGCTGGGTCTCACTGCCACTTCCATGCCCTTCACTTTGTTGGAACAGTCTCTTCATATCACCTTGGACAACTTCTTGCCCTCCTTCTGTGTCTCAGCTTCTCTTCTAGAAGTGAGTGATTACAGTGATGATCTGAGAAATCATCTCCTCAGTGGTTGCCAAGTATCCATATGTCCCCTTTCGTTACATCCGTCACACCGTATTTATTACTTATTATTCATCTTCTACATTAGACTATAAGCTCAGCAGGACCGTGTTTCTCTTATTGACTGTGATATCCTGAGCAGACAGGAGGTACTAGTGAAGAATTTGGTGAATAACTGGACAAACGTAGGGCACCAGCCCTCCCTAAAGGCCCTAATTGTGCTGACTACCTCTGACTACATGTGTATACCATTCTCTGTTTTAAATAAAGTAGAATACTGGTGGAAATAGTTGAATAAAGTATCATCTATGTGCAAAAAAAGTTATTGGTAAGGAGATTGCCATTATTATTTTTGGTTTTGGTGGCTCTGAATGCTCTGTTACCATTTCCTCTCTGCCACATGTTTAATATCTTTGCCTATTTCTTTTGGCTGGAGTAGAACTAGGTGGCAGCTCCTTCAAATGAGTGTTTTGTACGGTTGTGACATGTCTCATCACAGTTTATGTATGAGTAGCGTTATGTAGTTGGTGCTTGGTCTCTTGACATGTGCATCATTGCGATGACTCCTTAGTGTGGCAAATCCCAGATGGCAAATTATGTGAGTTTTCAAATTTTGGCAGATCTGTGGCTTTTTGTCCATAATGATTGACTGATTTTTTTTTTTTTTTAACCAGGTACAATCATTGAATTGGGGACTGGCATCTTAGGAAGCAGATTTCTGAAAGGATGTAAATATGTGGCCATTAGGTAGAACGTACATATTCCATAGAGCTCTGTGTTGTATATAGAGCCTTTAATGTTAAAATTAAACTATCTTAGATTTTTGTGTTAGATGTTGATACAATTATCAAAGCCCAGTCCCTCCATTTACTGTAGTTCTTTGTTCTTAATGGAAATTTAGGTCAGTACCAGACAGTGCCAGGGGCATTCCCAAGAATTTCCTCTAGAAAGTAAGGGGCCAGACGTGCAGAAGAAGGTTGGCAACACTTGGCAAAGTTACGTTCCTTCCTAGTGGCAGCTGTACCTGGTTCGGTCAGAAAACAGTGACTTATAGAAGGTTTTCTTTTTCTCTTGGGTTTTTTTTTTTTTTTCTTCTTAAAACCACTTTCCCTTCAAAATTATTATATATCAAGTTCTCTCTCGGCCTTTTGGCTAAGATCAAGTGTGAAAACAATGCATCTATTCAGAGAAAAATGAAAAGTCACTCCACATTTTCAAATGGCCATGTTCCCTGCAGTCCTACTAGGCTCTGCAGCTTTTTGAGTCTTTTGAGTCCAGATGATAAGGACATAAGAGAATCAGGATGAGGTAGGAGGTGGATGCAGCAAGGAGAGGTTAATTTTCCCAATGAAAAAGAAACGTCTACTACATTCTGAAGCCGGTCCAGTACTCTCTTAGAGAGTAGGTTCAGAGCAGTAGATACCATTGATTTCACTTCGGTATCCATATTTTTCAGTTTTCCTCTGATTTTCTTGGCTCATGCTTTCCAGACTACATTCATTCTTTAGTTAACAAATATTAACTCACCTCCTCCTCTGTCTTTGACACTTTCTGGGTCTCCGGGATGCGTCTATCTTAAAAATGAGCCAAGTGCTTTCCCCTTGTTTTCTGTTATCCTTAGCACCCCGGCAAGCCAGTAAGACTTTTTTTTTTTTTTTTTTTAAATCATCCCCACTAGGAAATGGGAGAGTTTGTGGCTTTCCTCTGAGATCTCACGTGGGGTTATTAGCAAGATCAGAACTAGAAACCAGTTCCCAGAAATGTGTTCCCAGCTACCCACACCATTCATTACCCCAGAGAAGACCCGTGATTGGGAGTGGTGGTAGTCAAGTTACCCTTTGGATGGGTGCCTGTTATATTTGTCCTTGAATTGTGACCTTCCAAAGGACCACTAAACAGCTTGTCTTTGAGAATTGACCTGCCGTTTTCAAAGAGCGTCGAGGAGGTCACGGATGGGAAGCAAAGTATTGAGTTTTAAATTTTCTTTTTCTGTATTTGGAAAGAGGAAAAATGTGTGATTCAAGGATAAGGTGTAAAGCAAAAACAGTTTTTTTAAAAACTCTTTTTGCCTATAGAGACACTACTTACTAATCGGAGTGAGGTTTTTTTCCCCTCGCTTCCCCTTCCCCCCCCCCCCCGACTCTTGCACTTCTTTTATTTTTTATTTTTATTTTATTATTATTATTTTTTTTTGGAAGGGGAGGGATGACCCTGCTGAGTTTTGGAGTATGCCTATAGCAGCTTTTAGCAAATCACAATCCCAGCAGTAGGTTCAGCTTTGAAGAAAGATTTACAAATCTCTCACTGCTTTATAAATATCTGCATTTATATCTTAAAGAAGAAGAAGAAAAAGCCCCTCACGGTCGGTCTCAGCCTTCTCACCCTCTCCCCCCTCCCCACTTCCCCTTTTCTTGCTTTCCTCTTTCAGAAATTAAAGATTGTGATGTGTGCAGGAAATGAGGGTCTATAAAATTGTGATAAAATGTTCCTGCAAAATTGCCTTTGAATTTTCGCCGTGAATTGCAGGCGAAATGAAATTGTTCGCTTTCAGCATTGCTTTGTTTTTGACCCCTTTTTGTGAATTCTCAAAGGAAAGAAACATATTCCCATCTTTTATAGTAATCAAATTTATCTGGCATCTCTCAGCCTCTTGAATTACTTATGCTAGAGTTGGCCAGCCTCAGGAAGGCTGTGGCTGGTTTATTTATTTATTGTTCTAAAGTGAGGGTTTTTGACATGAAGTTCCCTACATCATCCTAGGGGAGTATAAGAGAAAAATCGAAAGTGCTTTGTGACATTGCATATGTGTCTTATGTATATATGTGCATATGTGTTGTATAAGAATCCATCTAATGAGAAATAACAGAGGACTTCCTGATCATAGGTCATGGCTGTTTAATATTTTCATGCAAGAAGGAAAAAGTTTCATGTTACTGAGATAAAATTATATGTAAAAAGCCAAAAAAAAAAAAATCTGGGGAAAGAATTTGCATTTGGACAAAAACGCTAACAATAAGTGGTTGTAAACCTGTTTCAGAACTAGTTCATTTTGTCAAGTATTGTTCCTGTAACAGGTGATTATATCATCTCATAATTTGGTGGGTTTAATATGACTGTTTTGTATAAGAATGTGAGATCAGAGAGCAAACATTGACCATCACCCGAGGCCGCATTCTGTCAAGCCCAGCCTTGCGTGGAGACCCTGGGTTCTCCTGTAACGTGATTCATTCTCTTCATTTTTATTTCGGGTGCCTTGTGTTTATGCTCAGAAAAACCTAGGCTACAGGTGTAAACCTGCAGAAATCAGATTCAAGTTTCCAAACTAAATTTCTCTTATTTGAGAAAATGAAATAATATACAACCATCAGGAAGAATACATAAATAGTACTTCTTTGTGTGACCTTAATCTCCACCGGGCTCAACGTAAAAATCTACTAAGAGAAATTATTTTTTGAAACTATTACTAATGCCGCACACACCTGTTATTTAAGCTTATGCTTAGAAACCCTGATGCATACAGCTACTGGTCTTCTTCCATCTGTATACACTTCTAAATTATAACAAGTAAACTCTGTAAAGCTCTAAACAGTTACTTCATTTTTTCCTATTATTTTTTATAATATAAACAAACTGTGTTTATGCCAAAACCTCTTCTCTCCCTACTAATTTTTCAAAGCTTTTAATTGTGTGTTTCTGGTTTATTACCTATACATTTCCTAAATAGGAACTCATGTAAAAACCAGACACCTTCTTTAAAGCGATTTTTCTTTAGGTTAGTAAAAGGCCCATGTAATTTTAGAAATATAAAATAAAAACCCATAGGGAAAGGTGTGATGTGTGTAGTTTGGGTATCTCTCACATACTCTACTCCTTTGATAGTGTGGAATTCTAGAATTCTTGGAAGAGAGGATGACATGCAAATCATTCTCTAGCAGAAAAGCATCTGTCTTTGTATCAGCGTCTTAGTTAGAACAAATCTCAGGATTAAGCAAAAAGTCAGCTGGTTCAGTGTAAGTGAAAAGGTTTGCATCGAATTAACTAGTAACATTAGATTGACTTCAGAAATACTGCTTTTAACAATCATTATCTGTGACTAAATTTCTCATAATTTTTGCAGTCAAAGGAACCAACCAACCCAACTGTCACATTTTGTTTTTGGTGAAAAGGAGAAGAAAATTCAGGGAGATTTAAATGCAAAAGCCTAAGTTTTCATAGCATTTCCCGTGGGGCTACAGATTTCAAGAGGATGTAGCATTCTTTATGAGCCGTGTACAATAGATCAGCAACTCGCATTTCAATTGCTCCTTTTTTCCTTATATAAAAAAATCTTGACATTTATACAAGTACTTTAATCCACCAAAGAGTGGATTAGTATGATTCTTAATTGTGGCAGTTGAGGAAATAGAAGGATCAATATTTATTTGAAATAATTTTTAAAGCCATTCTCTTCTGCCTCCTCAGAGAAGGCAGCACAAATACTTTTCTGGTTCGGACACAGTAATTTAAATGTGTCCAGTTTTGCAGTTGTGCCTACGAATCAATTTAGTGTGGGTTTGTTCACATCTAAAGGAAAGTTAAATGCTGACTTTGAAAGTAGAGAAACGTTCCATAGATATCCTTCGCTTTCAAAAAGCACGCGTTTGTCTGTGATCCTTAAAAGCGCTTATTGAACTATTTTCTTTTTCTGTTTGCAAAATTCACAAAGGGCTGTTCTGTAAGCCCTCTTCATATTTTCCCCAGTTTGTCCTAAATTTTGCCTTAGGGGAATAAACAGCAACAGTATTCAATTTCCCATTCTGAATGTATATGCCAACACAGAGAGCTTTTATTACAAGGAAAGAAATCAAATCATTGTCACCTAAAGTGCTAATTATGTCTGATAAATGTACGGCATACACTTAATGCAAAGAGAGCTTAGGAAATGATACACCTTCCGTAATTACAGTGACCAAACTAGCTCCATCAATCTAAATTTTTTTTCAATCCATGTTCATTTGGGTGGCTTTATTTTTATTAAATGGCTTTCTTAAGCTTCAACAGACCCACTTGCTGCTAATAAGGAAGCTCGCATTAAGTATTTTGGAACTGCTACAACAAGAAGGCGTGTTACCTGATATACGTGGAGATGTGTGTACACAGAGAAGCAGAAGCTGCCAGCAAATACAGTTACATTTTGTCCCATTGGGGCGTGGAACTGCAAACTTAGGGTGAAATTTGCCATTCTTTGCTTGCCTAATGAATTTGTGTATCCAGTTCACTAAGGATACTACATTTCAGTTTCAGGAGAGCCTGAAATCCTTCCATAGACTGGACAACAGGCCCTTTAGCCCCCTCCCGGGGGACATTAGTGACCTCGGGAGGAGGCACGCTGCCCCCAGAACCTCTGATGATTGCATTTAGGAATTACTCCCCCCCCTCTGCCCCGTTTTTCCTCATGAAAGCAAGCCACTGTTCTTCTCAGAGCCAAATTGTTTGTGGCCTTTAATCAAACCTGACACCCTTCTACAAATGAAATAAAAGTAGGTTTTAATTAGACTGAAGGATGCTGATTTCCTTTGAAGCTGCCTCAGAGCCCCTCTCCTCCCCGAGTCCTCCAGCGCGCACGTTCATTCGTCTCACATGCACATCCGTATGTGGCCTTAAAAGGTGTTGCTCCGAGTGTGTGTGAATTCATGGCCGTCCTCAGGGCCCGCTGGCTGAGTGGGATGCTCGATTTTTCATTTTGCCGTATCACCATTCTCAGTTTTTGTCTGTTGATTTCAAATCCAGCCAAGATGCATGTGGTGGGAACCATGCATATTTGGGCAGACTTTTTCATCAGCAATTAAAAATCTAACCAAACCTTCTTTTTGTTGTTTTGTCTGTTTTTCTTCATTTTTTCCCCCTCTGCCTGTCTTTCTCCATGACTTCTCTTAAACTCCAGATCTCCTTAACTCTTCTTAACCTCTCACATTTCTCTTTCTGTTTATAGTTGTAAAATTTTTTACTTTAAACTTCTAGCAGATAGCTACTGGTTCTAAAATCTGTATTTTGGAGGGCAGCAAAGAGGCTCATAATTCTTCCATTTCCTTTTGATTACCCATCTGAGAATATTTGTGGGTTTTGGGGAAAGTTAGTTCTCCCTGATTGAACAAAAGAGTTAGTGGTAAATACTGAATCCTGCACTTATGATTACTTTTTAAATCATAACTATCCTGCCAGAATTCAGAGTTTTCATTGTATATAGTTTTATATAGTTATATACAGTTACAGTTGAAATAGTTATGTTTCACTATACAGTTATACCTAGTTATACAAGTAAACTTTGAACAAAGATGTAGTTTTATTGGATACTCTTTCATTTTTCAAGTCGTCCATTTCTTTTAACCTACTTTAGAAAAATCTTTAGTAGGATTTGTTATCACTAAAAATGGTAAACATTTGGACTTATTCCATTGGGTTCTTGATTACATAGGTGGGAAGATTGTTTAAAAAAACAAAACAAAACAAAGAAAAAACAGGAAACCAAAACCAAAACAAAAAAAGAGAGCAGGTGCCTGGGTTTGTCAGTCGGTTAACTGTCTGCCTTCAACTCAGGTCTTGATCCCAGGGTCCCAGAATCGAGTCCCACATCAGACTCCCTGTTCATCTGGGAGCCTACTTCTCTCTCTGCCCCTCCGCACGCCTGTTCATTTTTTCTCTATCTCTCTCTCCCTCTCTTTCACAAAAATGAATAAATAAAAATACTTAAGAAGAAAAGATTCTTTTCTTTTTTTGAGAGGGAGAGCGTACATGGGAGGGGGGTTGGGAAGAGCAGACTGCCCGCTGAACAGGGAGCCCAATGTCCACTCGATCCCAGGATCCTGAAATTATAATCTGAGCCTGAGGCAAACATTTAATGGACTGAGCCACCCAGGCACCCCTCCCCCACCTCAAGAAAAAGATTCTTAAATAAAGAAAATTAGGAGGATTCTCACTGTAGCCTGGAAAACTCTCAAAGTGTGAGAAAAATTTGAAGATACTTTCCATGAGTTTAAAAGTTAGTATTTAATGAAATTTATATGTTATAGTTGAACATATTTAATTGTAATGATCAAAGAATAAATGTGTTATTAATCGTGATATTGTATTACCACAGTGGAAGTGATAATGTACTTCTGACTGATATGGTAATCAGCTTTAGAAAACTAAATAAAAGTTTGTTTCACCAAGATGGGATCGGGAGGGAGACAAACCATGAGAGACTCTTAATCTCACGAAACAAACTGAGGGTTGCTGGGGGTGGGGGGTAGGGAGAGGGTGATGGGGTTATGGACATTGGGGAGGATATGTACTATGGTGAGTGCTGTGGAATGTGTAAGCCTAATGATTCACAGACCTGTACCCCTGGGGCAAATAATACATTATATGTTTAAAAAAAAAGTTTGTTTCACAAAACCAACTCTCTAAAAATAATGAAGAAGTGCTGTAATTGAACTTCTTAATTACAGTTTGTCGTAGTCAGGCATTAAGTCAAATATTAAAATATTAGAACTAATTCCATTCATCAGTGTACACCCTAGAGAAATTAAAACCTGTGTCCACACAAAAACTTGTATAGAAATCTTCATATCAACATTATTCCTAAGAGCTAAAAGGTAGAAACAACCCAAATGTCCATTGATCAATGAGCGAGTAAACAAAATGTGCTATATCCATACGATGGAATGGTATTCAATCATAGAAAGGAATGAAGTACTAAAACATGCTATAATATGGATGAACCTTGTAAACATTATGCTAGATGAAAGAGACAGACACAAAAGATCACGTATTACCTGACGCCATTCATATGAAATGTTCAGAATAGGCAAATATAGAGACAGAGATCATAGATTAGAAGTTGTCCGTGGTTGGAAGAGGGGGAAGATGGGATGTTTAGAGAGTAATAGCTAAAGGGTGCTGAATTTCTTTTGGGGATTGTGAAAATTGATGGTTATCTAACTATGAGTGTACACTGAATCATACATTTTAAGTGGGTAAATTATATGGTATGTGCATTATAATCCAAAAAGGCTATAACAAAACAAATTAAGACTTGCATTTGAATGGTTAATGGTCTTAAATGCTGATGGGCAAAGAAAAAAACCCAATTACTTTTGAAAAAGAAAGCTATTGTTTGCTTAAAGATAGTTTGGTTAGAATGAAATTTCTGGGTTAACACTCTAGCTAATATATTATACATATTGATATTCCATCCTAGGACTTGCATTTTTGTTGTAACAGAAATAATAATTTATTCTGTGAGTGAAACTCTGCAAATAATTCTTTATATTGGCTATTTTTAACATTTTGATATAAATCAAGCCAGAATTTAAGGAGAGTAAGAAAAGAGTAATCAGAATTTGAGTCAATTGTTATTTTTAAAAATGTACATAGAACTAGACCTTTCACATTTAAGTCTGAAAATAGAAACTTCACTTTGTTTTAAAAATTATAAACTGGATAAAAGAAGCAATACTTTTCTGTTTCTTTACCTTTTTTGAGTGTAAAATTTAGCATTGATTTAGAAAATCATATAAAACACAATACATTATGCATATATATTTTATATACATATTCAGTATACTGGATTAATAAAACTCCCATGTATCTACCACCCAGATTAAGGAGCAGATCATGGGCAGCTGCCCTGAAGTCCTTTCAGCGTCCTTTTTTTTTTTTTTAAAGATTTTATTTATTCATTTGACAGACAGAGATCACAAGTAGGCAGAGAGGCAGGCAGAGACAGAGAGAGGAGGACGCAGGCTCCCCGCTGAGCAGAGAGCCCGATGTGGGGCTTGATCCCAGGACCCCAGGATCATGACCCGAGCCGAAGGCAGAGGCTTTAGCCCACTGAGCCACCCAGGCGCCCCTCAGCGTCCTTTTGAAACGCAACTTCTCTCATACGTTTTGAGATAATTGTTTCCTTGCATTGCTTTAAAATTTTACCACGTATGTATGCATCCCTCAGCAATATAACTTAGTTTGCCAGGTTCCTTACGTTATGTAAATGGAATAATTTAGTATATAGTCTTCATTTCTTGTTCTTTTGGTCTTGCAAGATTCATTTAAGACAGAAGTTTTAAAAAAGGCATCTTTTTCTGTAAAGGGCTAGATAGTAAAAAATAAATAGTTTTGCGGGCTATATGGTTTCTGCTGCAGCATATTCGGCTCTGCTGTTGCATTGTGAAAGCAGTCATAGACAATATGACAATGAATGAGGGTGGTATATTCCTGCAAATTTTATTTACAGAATAGTTCGCATTTGAGACTATAGTTTGCCAATCCCTGATTTTAGTGATTGCATAGCGATAGTTTATTCATTTCCATCATTGCATAGTGACTGATAATTATATCAAAATGTATTTATCTTTTCTATTTTTTTAAGGTAGAAATACGTTTTGTTTATTTTTCAATATTTTTAAGTTTTTATTCCAATCACCCAGTGCTCATTGCAGCCAGTGCTCTCCTTAAACCCCATCCCTATTTCACTCATCCTTCCACCTACCTCCCCTCGGGCAATTGTCAGTTTTTTCTCTGTAGCTAAGAGTCTGTTTCTTGGTTTGTCTCTCTCTCTTTTTTCCCTTTGCTTGTTTGTTTTGTTTCTTAAGTCCCACATATGAGTGAAATCATATGGTATTTGTCTTTCTCTAACTTAATTCACTTAGCATTGTACTCTTTAGCTCTATCCATGTCATTGCAAATAGCAAGATTTCATTCTTTTTCATAGCTGAGCAATATTCCATTGTACATATGTACCACATCTTTTTTTATGATGTGTCCATCAAATGATGATGAATGCATCATTTAATGGACACTTGGGCTGCTTCTATAATTCAGCTATTGTAAATAAAGCTGTGATAAACACACAGGTGCATGTATTCCTTTGAATTAGTGTTTTTTGTATTCTTTATTTCTATAAATATTTAGCAGTGAAAATTATTAGATTGTAAGGTACTTCTGTATTTAACTTTTTGAGGAACATCCAAACTGTTTTCCAGGGTGGCTGCACCAGTTTGCTTCCCCAGCAACAGCACACGAGGATTCCTTTTTCTCTACATCCTTGCCAACAGCTGCTATGGGTGTTTTGATTTTAGCCATTGTGACAGGTGTGAGGTGATAGCTCAGTGTAGTTTTGATTTGCATTTCCCCAATAAATGATAATGAGCATCTTATGTCTATTGGCCATCCTCTATGTGAAAATGTCTGTTCATGTCTTCTGCCCATTTTTTTAATTTTATTTTTTCAGTGTTCCAAAATTCAATGTTTATGCACCACACCCAGTGCTCCATGTGTCCTCCTTAATATCCACCACCAGGTTCACCTAACCTCCCATCCCCCTCCCCTCCAAAACCCTCAGTTTGTTTCTCCGAGTCCACGAGTCCACAGTCTCTTATGGTTCGTATCCTCCTCCGATTTCTCCTAATTTACGTTTCCTTTCCTTCTCCCAATGTCCTCCATGTTATTCCTTATGCTCCACAAGTAAGTGAAACTATATGATAATTGACTCTCTCTGCTTGACTTATTTCACTCAGCATAATCTCCTTCAGTCCTGTTCATGTTGATAAAAAGTTGGGTATTCATCCTTTGCGTTGGAGTCTTCTGCCCATTTTTAATTGTTTTTTTGCATGCTGAGTTTGATAAGTTCTTTATATATTTTATATACTAACCCTTTATTAACTGTGTCATTTGCCAATATCTTTTTCCATTCCATAAGCTTCCTTTTAGTTTGCATGTTTCCTTCACTGTGCAGAAGCTTTTTGTTTTGATATTGTCCCAGTCCTTTATTTTTGCTTTTGTTTCCCTTGCCTCAGGAGACCTATCTTTAAAAAAAGTTGCTACAGGGACGCCTGGGTGGCTCAGTTGGTTGGACAACTGCCTTCGGCTCGGGTCATGATCCTGGAGTCCCGGGATCGAGTCCTGCATCGGGCTCCCGGCTACGCGGGGAGTCTGCTTCTCTCTCTGACCTTCTCCTCGCTCATGCTCTCTCTCACTGTCTCTCTCTCAAATAAATAAATAAAATCTTTAAAAAAAAAAAAAGTTGCTACAGCTGATGTCAAAGAAGTTACTTCTTGTGTAATTTCCTAGGCTTTTTATGGTTCCAGGTTTCCATTTAGGTCTTTAATTCATTTTTATTTTATTTTTGTATATGGTTTAAGAAAGTGGTCCAGTTTCATTCTTTAAATGTGACTATCCTGTTTTCCCAACATCATTTGTTGAAGAGACTTTTTTCCATTTGATCTTCTTTCTGCTTTGTTGAAGATTAATTGACCATATAATTGTGGTTTATTTCTGGGTCTTCTGTTTCATTGATCTATGTTTTTATTTTTGTGCCAGTACTTTACTGTTCTTAATACTATAGCTTTGTAATATAACTCGATGTCCAAAATTGTGATGCCTCCAGCTTTGGTTTTCTTTCTCAAGATTGCTTTGGCTATTTAGGGTCTTTTGCGGTTCCATACAAATTTTAGGATTGTTGGCTCTAGTTCTGTGAAAAAGCTGTTGGTATTTTGATATTTTAAATGTGTAGATTACTTTGGGTAATATAGACATTTTAACAGTGTTTTTCTTCTAATCCATGAGCATGTCAAATGCTTTTTGTACATCTTTGAAATAATCATATGGTTCTTACACTTTCACTTAATTTTTTTTTTAAGATTTTATTTATTCATTTGACAGACAGAGATCACAAGTAGGCAGAGAGGCAGGCAGAGAGAGAGGAAGGGAAGCAGGCTCCCTGCTGAGCAGAGAGCCCAGCGGGGCTCCATCCCAGGACCCTGAGATCATGACCTGAGCCGAAGGCAGCGGCTTAACCCACTGAGCCACACAGGTGCCCCACCCTTTCACCTATTGATGTGATGTATAACATTAATTGATTTGCAAATATTGACCCACCTTTGCAACCCAGGAATAAATCCCACTTGATCATGTGGGATGATTTTCTCTAATGTGAATGATTTTTTTAATGTACTATTAGATTCATTTTGCTAGGATTTTGTTGAGGAGTTTTGCATCTGTCTTCCTCAGATATTGGTGTGTAGTTTTGTTGTTGTTTTTTGTTTGTTTGTTTGTTTGTTTTTGTGGTATCTTTATCTGGTTTTGATATCAGGACAATGCTGGCCTCATAAAATGAATTTGGTAGTCTTCTTTTCTTTTCTAGTTCTTGGAATAGTTTGAGAAGGATAGGCATTAACTCTTTTTCAAATGTTTGGTAGAATTTGCCTGTGAAGCCATCCAGTCCTGGGTTTTGTTTGTTGGGAGTTTTGTTTTTTTTTT
>NW_019154114.1:7232745-7292173 GCF_002288905.1 Enhydra lutris kenyoni
CGAGATCATGACCTGAGCCGAAGGCAGCGGCTTAACCCACTGAGCCACCCAGGCGCCCTATTGGGAGTTTTTTGATTGCTGACTCAATTTCTTTGCTATTAATCTATTAAAATATTTCTATTTCTTCCTGTTTCAGTTTTGATAGGTTATATGTTTCTAGGAATTTATCCATTTCTTCTAGGTTGTCCAATTTCTTTTCATAATATTCTCTTACAATTGTTTGGCTTTCTGTGGTGTTTATTGCTATTTCTCCTGCTTGATTTGTGATTTTATATATTTGTGTCCTTTCTCTATTTTTCTTGATAAGTCTGGGTAGAGGTTTATGGATTTTATTGATTATTTTCCCTAAGAACCAGATCCTGGTTTCTTTGATCTGTCCTATTGTTCTTTTCGTTTCTACACCATTTATTTCTGGTCCAGTTTTTATTTTTTCCTTCCTTCTGCTGGTTTTAGATTTTGTTTGTTGTTCTTTTTCTAGTTCCTTTGTGTTGTAGGTGAGGTTGCTTATTTGACATTTTTCTTGCTTCTTGAGGCAGGTCTGTATTGCTATATACTTCCCTCTTAGAACTGCTTTTGCTGCATCCCAAAGGTTTTGAACGATTATATTTTCATTTTCATTTGTTTCCATGTACTTTCCTACTTCTTCTTTTATTTCCTGGTTTACCCATTCATTGTTTAATAGCATTTTGTCTAATCTCCGTGTATTTGTGATCTTTTCAGATTTTTTCTTACGGTTGACTTCTAGTTTCATAGCGTTGTGTCAGAAAAGATAGGTGGTATGACTTTGATCTTCTTGAATTTGCTGAGACTTGTTTTGTATCCCAGTATGTGATCTATTGTGGAGAATGTACCATGTGCACTAAAAAAGAATGTGTGTTCTGATGCTTTAGGATGGAATGTTCTGAAAATATCTGTTAAATCTATCTGGTTCAGGGTCATTCAGAGCCATTGTTGATCTTCTGTTTAGATGGTTTGTCCATTGATGTAAATGGGGCATTAAAGTCTACTACTATTATGGATTATTATCAGTTTCTTAATGTTTGTCACCAGTAGTTTTATGTGTTTAGTGCTATGTTGGGGGCATACATACTTCGAATTGTTATATTTTAATGTTGGACTTTCCCCCTTTATTATCATATAGTATCCTTCTTCGTCACTTATTACAGCCTTTGTTTTAAAGTCTGTTTTGTCTAATATAAGTATTGCTACTCTGGCTTTCCTTTAACATCCATTTACATGATAGATGTTTCTCTATCCCTTCACTTTCAATCTGCGGGTGTCTTAAGGTCTAAAATGAGTGTCTTCTAGGCAGCTTGTAGATGGGTCATCTGCAGAGGCTCTCTTTGCCTATTGTGAGCAGTATTTTCCCTGGCCTGAATATGGTGCATTTTAACAAGGTGTACTCTTGAGAAATGAGACCTGTTAGTACTGCCACCAGAACTGAACCTGGCAAAATTCCCAGGTCAGGAGACACTGTGTTAGCAGGATTTGGGCCAATCTTTTGGGAGAGGGAGCTCACCATGCTGGGACTAAGGCAAGCATGACTGGGAAGGGCAGTTCTTCCAAGTATGGTGGGGCAGGGCTTGGTATAAGCAAGTTAAGTAGTGAGTGTGGGTGCTGTGGTTCCTGCAGGTGGCCTTGTGCTTATGCTGAGGGGCAGGGGAGGGAAATGGCACTTGCCAGTTCCTTTATTCCTGGAGGGATCTCTCTGGAATGCTGACTCAATGGGACACACTCCAAGATGAGCAACTAATTCTCCCCCCTCCCCCCCACCACTGCATGCCCCAGGTGCTCTTCAGGTCACTGTTTCCACAATCCAAGGTCTGTTTGCCTGCCTTTTCTCTAAGAGCAGCCCCAGTGTTCCTCAAGTTCTTCCAGCACCAAGTCCAATGACCTTTAAAACTCCAGATTTTAAGCCCCACTGGTTGCAAGAAGTCATGAAATTTGGCCCCTTTCACATCCAGTCCAGTTGCTTTTGGGATTTGTCTTCCCCGTGTGGACTCCCCTGTGTGCTAGTCTGTCTCTCTGTTTTCTTTGCAACCACAGCTCCCTTTCCATTACTGCAGACACGACCCATTTCTCCCAAAATTCTCTTATCTCTCTTTTCTACCAGTAGTTGTGGAGTTTGTTATATCAGTCTTCACATCGATTTCTGGCATCTTCAGGATAGTATGATAGTTATCTAGTTGTGTTAGTGGGATGAGGTGAGTCATGGAGTGTCTTCCTAGTCTGCTGCCATTTTCCCCTTCTGATCTATTCTGTTCTTGATGGATGTTTGGGTTACATCCAGTTTATAATATTACAAAAAATGCTGCTATAGACATTTTGATATATGTATTTTGGTGCAAATATGCAAGAATTTATTTAGAACATACATACCTAGGAGTAGAAATAATGGGTTACTGGATATGATATCCTCAGCTTGAATATTAAATCTCAAAATATTTTTCAAAGTGTTTTTTTTTTTCAGTTTACAATCTCACTAGAAGTATTTTAAAACTACTATTATTCAACAACTTCCTCAATACTTGGTAATGTTGAGTTTTTAATTATAGCCAATTTAGTGGTGATGCTACCACTGTGTTTTTATTTGTATAACCATGATTATTAATGAGATTTTACACCTTTTTATATATTAGGTTTGAAATCAGCTTTTTGTAAGATTTATCCCTAGTTTTTCAACATTTTTTGATGTTACTATAAATAGGATCTTTATTCTAACTTTCTTTTGCTGATTTATAGAAATTCAGTTGATCTTGTATCAAGAAACTTGCTAGATTCTCTTATAATAATTTATCACTAGATTATTTTTTTTAAACATGTATAGTTATATCATCTCAGAAAAAATGCTTACTTTCCTTCTCTTAATCCTTATGTAGTTTGTTTCTTTTTCTTGCCTTATTGTGTTGGCTGTGATCGTTAGTACAATGCTTAGTTGTAGAGATAATGAGATCCTCATTTTTTTTTCCTGGTCTGAAGAGGGAAAGCTTCAACATTGAATATGATAGTTGCTGTAGTTTGGGGATAGATAACCTATGTCTAATTTTTAAAAAATCCTTTCAATTCCTAGATTGCTAAGATTTTTTTAAGCATAAATGGGTTATTAAGTTGTTTCACTTTTTAAATCTTATTTACATGACTATGTAAATTTTTCCCCTTTAAGCTATCACTATAATAAATTGATTTACTAATATTAAATTAACCTAATATTTCTTGTACAAAATCAAATTAATCATGACACATTATCTTCTTATATATTGCTACTGTTTCTTTAAATGAATTCATACTTTTAGCTCTTTTCTAGATTTTTCATCATATCTCAGGTCTTTCTCTTGGGATTACTTCTGCCTTTTCTTAAATTATCATTTCTTTTAGTGAAGACATTCTGGTTATAAACTTTCTCAGTTTTTTTTTGTTGTTGTTGTTTTGTTTTTCTTTTAATATTTTATTTATTTATTTATTTGACAGGCAGAGATCACAAAGAGGCAGAGAGGCAGGCAGAGAGAGAGAGAGAGGGAAGCAGGCTCCCTGCTGAGCAGAGAACCCAATGCGGAACTTGATCCCAGGACCCTGAGATCATGACCTGAGCCGAAGGCAGCGGCTTAACCCACTGAGCCACCCAGGAGCCCACTTTCTCAGTTTTTATTTGTTTAAAAAACGTCTTTACTTTTCCTCACTCTGTAATAAGGAATCTGACTCCATTTGTTGATGTTTGAGTACTGATGGCTTTAAAGCTTCACCTTCTTTTTCTTCCCCTCTGCCCTATAGAGTAAGTTAATTAAAAAGTCCAGATTCTCTCTTCTTTGGCATCAGTGGTAGATTCAAACCACACAAGCCCCTTTCTGTATCTTGGAGCCCTCACCCTAGGCCTACCTCCTAACAGCAGTTTAAGCCCCATGCCAGTCTTCTTTCCTTGCTGTAGGCCATTTTTGGAACACCTTGGGAGGCCTGTTATGTTCTCTGTAGAAGGCTTCAATTATGTAAGGAATAAGCTTTTCATCCTGCTTGATGTGAGTGAGTGTGTATGTGTGGATGTGTGGATGTGTATGTGAGAGAGATATGTGTGTCATTGGTGTCAACATCCAAACCAAATTTTTGGTGAGGGTCTATCCTGTCTCTCTCTAGTATGCTCAAAACACTCTTAATAGATATTTTTTCTGAGTATGGAATTTGATTTTTATAAATATTTTTGCTTCCATAATGAAGATACTATTCTACTATCTTTTGGCTTCCATTGTTGCTATTGGCAAGTTAGGCTTTCTAATGCTGTCATCCCCATGACTCTTAATTTTCTTCTATGTTTTCCATTTTTTTCCCTCTCTGTGCTACACTCCAGATAATTCATCTGACCAATATTCCCATTTACTCATTTTCTCTTCACCTATTTCTTACCTGCTCTTATACTCATTTACAGCATTTGTAATTTCAGTTATTGAATATTTTTATTTCTGGAAATTATAGTTTGTACTTTAGCAGATCTGTTAGGGCATATTTTTACAATTCTCTGCATATATTTTTAGGCTTCATTTTTATTACTTTAATGGTGATAGATGTTTTATAGTCTGTTTTATAATAATTCCAATAATTCCAATTATTCTATTCCAATTCCAATAATTCTAATAATTCCAATTTTAATTCTTTTTTTTCTATTGTCATTTGCCCTTCTCTATTTTTCTTGTTATGATGTGATTTCTTGTTATATACTTGAATTTTTAAAAAAATCTGAACAGCTTATTATCTTTGAAAATAATTATTTGTGAGTATTATTTGAGACTGAGGTTAAAAGTGACTCCTTTCATAGGTTATTTGAGTTTGCTTCAGGCAGACACCTAAAAAAATTACCTTCATGACCACCCTAAATTGAATTGTTGGCATTAGGTTTTTTTGGATTACTTAGTTGACGTGAATTTGGTCTGCAAATCAAAGTGAGGATAATGTTTTGCTTTTTCTTAGTGTCGTTTTCTTCCTTCTCTACTTAGTGCCTGGGCCACTTAAATTCAGTCCATTGAGAATGAAGGAGGGCTGGGTGGGTTTACTTCTGGCTTACTCTTATTTTGAGGGCCTGAGCCTTAGGAATCTAGTTTAATTTGGAGAAGTTCACCTTTGTGGAAAGTGCCCTAAGGGCGGAAGAAATTTTAGTACTCTGTTTCCCTCTCTGGGTTTCTGCTTTCCCTGATATTTTGAACTAATTTTTTTTACTACCTTATCAGATCTTGGATAATTTTAAGAAGTTACTTTAAAGATGTCCAATACTTTAAAGATGTCCAATATCGTTTGTGGTTACTTTTAGGGGGAGGATTCATCCAAATAATTTCGCCTTCTCAGAAAGTGAAGTTTCAAACCTATTTTTAAAAAGAGCCTCTCATTTGAACCACCAATTCAGGCTGTGAATAACAAACCTTGTTCTTCAACATTGGGAGAAAGCCCAGGGTCAAGGACAGAAAGGCATCTCATTTTAAGATCCCAATTCCAAGCTAGTAGGACTCTTCAGTCCTCATAAGGTGTGGTTATCACTGTCTCCTTCATTTTAAAGATGAGTAAACTGAGGCACAGATAAGTAAGTTGTTATCATCATAGCATTTTTTAAAGTGATAGAGCTGTAACTCAAAACCAGATCTCTCTAAACCACAACCTAAGTTTTCATTCATACCTATATCTTACCAGGTTCAAAGTTACTCTAAGTGTCCTTTTGATTATACCACTCTGCTTTGGTCTTTGGCCTCTTGCGAATTATTTCTATATAGCTCCTATAAGCATGGGCTAGTGTTCCTGCAGTATGCCTCAGCTCTCTGTGTCTGGCCCCAGAAATTTGAGTTGTAACCATTACGAAATATTATGTATGTCCCCAAAAATGTTACATTTAGACTAACAAGCTCTATACTGTACCAGATTTACTGACCCAAACTCTCTGTAACTAACAAGTTTATTAAGACTCTTTCTTGGTATAAAACACATCATTAGTCATCTTAGAAAATCAAAATACATAAATGAGGAAAACCAAGAAATAGAGAGTACCTGTAATCGTACCCAGCCAAAGACAATCACTTGGAAATCCTATATGCATATACACATTCTCTATATTTACATTTATATTCTAGAGGGCAATCATGCCACCCATTCTGTTTTATAGCTAGGTTTTGGCTACATGATATCATCTGCCTTAATGATTACTGCATGTCGAGTAGAGAACAGTATAGATGGAGACCAAAACCAGAAAACAACAGGAAATCAGGCCAGAAGCCTTTTCTAAAATATCATGAGCTTTGCTTTTTTTTGGGGGGGGGGGGTGTATAATATGACTTATTTTTCTATTTTCTAATATTATACAGCAAGTCATTACTTACTTAGGGAACATCATTGTAAAGAGAGCACTTGTTCTCTCTGAGACAGATATAGTTACGATGGTTAACACAGAGCACACTGTCCCATATGGTTAAGGGCTATTGTGATTTTATTCCTGTTGATCTATTTCTTCTTAGTAGTTGCTTCAAAGCCTGTAACATTGAAAATGAGAACCATAATGTCCAAGTGTAAAGATACTTGCATGGAGGTGACATTTCAGCATAATACTTAAAAGTCCTAGAAAAGTAGTCTTTATTTCCATTAAACTTTTGAAAACCAGGAAATGTTGAAGGGCAAAGTGACCCATCCCAAGGGTGGAAGTGATTTTAGAGGATGAAATCTGATTGTTACAAAGACGTTAGTATGTTTCTAATCAAGGGATTTTAAACAACCATGAAGACCTCAGAATAAAAATTGTCCAACAGTGGGTCAAGTTAAACTGTAATATTCTCATTATATGTTAGTGAACTGCTCTGTAGAGTTTAAAGCTCTTGCTTATGCACAATTTTTTCTAGTCCTATATACCCAACTTGTAATAAGTCATTTAATATTTCTGAGACTGTTGCATTACCTGAAAAATTAGTACTTTAGGCTGTTTCCAGTTGCATTATTATTGAATATTGAATGCATCTTGATGCTTTTGACCAAGTGTTCCTGTAGTAGAGATTCCTAGAAGGGAAAAATTTATATAAAAGGTATACATATGTAGAATTTTGGCAAACAGTTGCCAGATTATCCTCCAATTTACATTCTTACCAAGAATGTATGACAGACCACAATTTGTGACATTTAATATTATTTTTTCTACCTTTATTGAGATATAACAGGCACATAATAATGTTATTAACAATTATTTCTTTCAATCAGATGGGTTCAAATATAAAACACTACTTTTTTACTGAGGTCTACTTGGTAGACCTCAGTAAACTTTATAATTTTATATATATAAAGTAAACTTTATAATTTGACATCCATATGCAATACAAAGTGATCACCACTCAAGGTCTACTTATGATCTATTATTTTTATTTATGTTGCAGTCATTACTACTAGGTTTGAACACATTTTTTGTATGTTTATAGTTTTTTTTTTAAAGGTTTTATTTATTTATTTGACAGAGAGAGAGATCACAAGTAGGCAGAAAGGCAGGCAGAGAAAGAGGAGGAAGCACGCTCCTCGCTGAGCAGAGAGCCCGATGCAGAGCTCGATCCCAGGACCCCAAGATCATGACCCGAGCCAAAGGCAGAGGCTCAACCCACTGAGCCACCCAGGCGCCTCTATAGTTTATTTTTATTCATTTTTTAATAAACTGAGTTTGTATCTTTTGACTATTTTTCTGTTGTGTTATTTGTTCTTATTGATTTATAAGTGCCCTTCAGCGGTGTGTATAGTATACATGTTTTGTTTATTTAGGAACATGCATCACTAGGCCTAGAGTTTTCTTCCTCTTTTTCTCTCTCTTCTGCTTTTCTTGACTGTGAACTGGAAAACCTTTAATCTTTTACTAAACTATGATGCAGTTTTCATAACTTTAGAATTACTTATCCTTTGAAAGTTGATACTATGTAGCCATTTGTCCTGATTTGCCTGAAACAGTTCCTCTTTCTCATATTGTCCCAGCTTAATTATTAATAATGCTGTCTGTCACTCTCCAAAGTGCCTGGTTTAGGCGATAAATTACATCGTTCCCCTGGGATGAGCTCACTTAAAACAACTAGCTGAGCCTTAGGCATTTGGGGTGCAAGATCTTACCCAACTTTTTCGGTTTGTCATACAGTTATTGTATATTTAGATTTTTTAATGAAATTTGGGTTTGAGCCATTTTGGAAGTTTATTTATTTTTCTAAAAAATCATCTATTTCACTTAGCTTTTGAAATTTATCAGTACACAATTACACGGCCATCTGCTTTCAAGTATTATTTTGGCTCCCGCATAAATAGTGTAAATAAGTCCCTTTTCTGTTTCCTAAAACTAAGTATGTCTCTTCCTTTTTGCCAGAGAACTATCTGTTTTATAGGTCTTTTCGTTTAGCATATCATATTTAACATATTTTTGTTTTCCTGTTTAAAGAACATCTCTGCTTTCTTTGAATTTACTGTCTTTTCCTACCTTTTTTTTCTTTCTTTTCCTACCTTTTTAAGTTAAATTTTCAGTTAACTTATCATTCTTTCTTATTTTCTATGAAATACCGTATAAACGATAAATCTTGAGCCACTTTGGCCACGTCTCGTAGATTTTGAGGTGGGTACTCTTATTGTCTCATCTCAAATTAGTAATTTCAATTTTGATTCTGCAAAGCTATGTCAGAATATATATACTACATTATTTAAAATTTCCTGATAGCATTCCATTGTAATGACACACCATACTTTCTGATAATTACTGGTTTACAGCTTTAACAAAATGAGTTAGAATTTCTTATAGAGAGGCTAAGGTATTCCCATCCCTATGGAATTATGACTGCCTTCAAAGCTGACAAAATTAGGAGAGGGAGGAATATTATGGGACCACAATGTTAGATCTGGAAGGTACGTGAAAAATGACTCCATTTATCTGCCTCATTTTTACATATTACAAAATGGAACCAGTTTTTTAATTTTTAAAAATTTTTTCTACATTAAAATTTTTTTCAAGTAAATATTCTTCTATTTTTTTTTCAGATTTATCTTTTTGAGACAGAGCATGAGAGAGAGCATGAGTGGGGGGAGAGGAGGGGCAGAGGGAGAGGGAGAAGCAGGCTCCCAGCTGATAAGGAAGCCAGATGTGGGACTCGATCCCAGGACCTGGAGATCATGACCTGAGCTGAAAGCAGTTGCTTTACTGACTGAGCCACCCAATGCCCTTCAAGTAAATATTCTCAAAGCATCATTAATAAATGCTTATTATACTAGCCATGTTACTTACAAATAAAGTAAAATATGACATATGTATACATCCTCTAATCATCAAACATGTACTTATTGAGTGCTAACTACATAAAATGTATAAATGCTTAGAATAGAGGTTTATGGTTAAAGATGGTTATTTAAATGCTATGTTTGGAACCCAGGAAAATATTTGTATTTCTTGTTAATAGAAAAGTAACCAGGATTTTAGCAGTAAAAACCCTTCTGTTTACCAGGTTTCCCAGAAGAACCTAGTAACTTTCTTAAAATCCAACATCTTAGCCATATGAGATACTGAGGCAAATTTAACAGTAGACCCTATGCTCCACCCTTACTTCCGCCAAACTCTGGTCAGTGGATATATCTTGCTGAGTAAGTCAGGTATTCAGCAATACTCTGTCATCAGTCCACTCATTCCTTTATCAAGTAGGTCTTCGTGCCAAGCCCTGCTGTAGGTCCTTTGAAGAAGAACATTAAATATATGGTGGCTTTGTGGAGAGAGTCGCACACATGTAAACACTACTTCCAGTAGCATACGAAACACTCTATCATACGTGTTTGTGTGACGTGCTGTGGAACATTTTGAACTACCTCGGAAATTTCAGGAGCTTCACAGAGATGGTCAGATGGACTAATGCATGCAAAGTCATGATGATATGGAAGCATGTGTCTTCTTTAGGGAATTGTGTGTGTTTCCACTGACTGGTGATTAGGAAGTGCGGGAGAAATGCAGGCTGGGGGATGTGTTAGGTTTACAGTACCTCCAGATAACCAAAGGAGGACGAAACTATGCCCCAGAGCTTTAGAGCAAAGCAAAGAAAGTTTGGGAGTTATCAATAGGTATTTGCAGTTTAAAGCCTTAACCCAGAGAGGGTGTGTTGACTGAGAGAGAATAGGATTGAATCAGAACACTGGAACCACCCTTGTCAACGATCAAGCAGAATAGAAATGTTATCTGTGGGTGAGTCTTAGAAAGAAGATGTTGAGTAGATAAGAGGTGTGGTTCCTATCTGTAGAAAGTCAGTTCACTTTGGGTCTAGAAACAGCCTTTGGATTTGGCCATTAGGAGATTATTTTCAGTGACCTAAGGATAGAACCCAGATGGTGAAACAGTTTGGAGTAGACAGTATGGAAGGAGTAGATGTGGGTAATCCTTTCAAGAAACATGTAGATGAAGTGAGAAAAGGGAAGACAGGACACAGCTTGCAAGGGAGAAGCAAGGAAGGTGGAAGAGGGGAAAGTGATGAAGAGATGCAGCAGGGAGACAGGATTTGGGGAGCCTGAGAACCCTGTGAACAAACTTATGAAACACCCCCTCAACATCAGCCCGGACCCCAAGTTAATGGGAACATTGGAATTGTTGGGAAAGAACACTTGGGCAACTTTTCAGATGAGTTTCTAAGCAGTCTTCGGAAGGAAGAAAAGTTACCTTCCCCTTAGTAGAACGTTAATTTAAAGCCCAGTTCAGTATGTTGGTGGCTACAAATAAATGGCATTAAAAAAACTATGTTGTCCTTTGCATGCTAGCCAAAGCAGTCAGTAATTCATTTGTTAAGTTGTTCTTACTGATAGATGCTATGATTGAGCAGAGGGAAATTGCTACCCTTCAAACTCTCCCCAGAAGAAGATTCATTTGTATTTGTAATCTTGAAGGATTGAGCTCATTTACAATTTTAACTAACACCCATTTCAAAAAATTCTATGAAAAACAAAATCTCTTGATGATTTCTTCACTTACCAGTAAAGCCTTCCAGTATGTGCTACAGTGAAAATGTCTTAAAACTGTTTTGCTTTAAATAATGTTTTTAGTTCTTTCGTGAAAGGCACTGGCAGAACTTCCTGATATCAGAATTTCTATGCTTAGAGTTCCTTTTACATGACCCTAAGAGTTAAACTGCTACACTGGGGGATTTTTCTTTAAAGTTAATTTAACTGAAAATCTCTTCAAATTGTATTGTTGGTTTTGGTACAGGGCATGAAATAATTTTCCCTTGGACCCCACCATTCCCCGAAGGTCAGACTTTGAATTGGGCTGTTACTGTCTTGCTGCAGAATTTCTAAGCTACGCTAATTTTGGGTCTGCTGTTGATGGATGGAGCAGTTTGAATTCTGACATGCGGTAGGCGGACTTGAATGACCTGCAGAGGCGGATGTCCGTCTGTTATTTTATGCCCGTTTGTCAGGAAGGAAAAACAACGTCTGTTCAGGCTGTTCTGTTCTGGGTTTCCTATGTGCAAGTGTGCAAATGGGTACTATACTTAATATAGGTCATGTCGGTGGTATTTATATAATATGTATAATATATTTATTGATGTGTAAAGGAACATAAATGACGTATGCATAATGTTTTTGTATGCCATTTTAAATTTTGGTATTACAAATATTTTGTGTGGATGTAAACAGAGGTGTGTGTCTTTGAACACACAGACCCACAAAATTGCTTTATGTATAGAGGAATGTATCCATTGACCGTAAGTCCCTCATCTTTCTATGGACGTATATTCTTTCCATTGAGATCATTGGAGATTCCTCAAAATGGCGTAGGTAGAAAGAACATATGTCGATCCCAGATCACAAGGAAAGTGACACTATGGAGTTAGAAGTATGAGGCTGGCAAGGAGGGAGTGGGAAGCCAGAAAAAGTACAGAAAGGCTCTGCCCACATCCTCACAAAGTATTAAGCATAGGGTACGAATAGTCTGAAGAACCATCTAATAAGAAAATGGGATCTCATTAGGAGTCAGAGCTGCTTTCCTAAGTGAATTGAAATTACCTTGAGTTCATGAGTCCTTGTGACTATGGCCATTCACTTCCAAGCATCACCTTCCCTCCTTAAGCAGCTTCCTTGACGGAAGAACAAGTTGGGTGAAAGGGTTCTAGAAACTGCCTGAATCCAGTGTTCTCTGAAGAGGTGTTGGAGGAAGAAGGTGTGGACTAGCCCTCTCCATCTCAGCCCCAAACTGGTTTTACCTGTTTCATTTATAGCTGGGGATTTTACCCAGACACTAATTTGCAGAGACTGAGTTTTGTTTATTAATTTTAATTTTTATTGATTATGCATATAGTTTTTTTTAAGTCAAATACTACTAGAAGGCTTATAATACAAATAGCAACTCCCCAGTCCACCTCCCATCCCTAATCCTAGTCTTGAAAGGGAGCTACTTCCCATTTATTGATCTGTCTCTTCTGGTGTTTATATACTTCTAAATAAATTCCTTAACTTACCCATCTTAGTCCTAATTTCTGGGCTTCTGTTTTAGTGGGTGAGGATTCAGCTCTCCTATACATCATCCCCTGCTTCCCCTCTCCTCTCCTCCTTAAATTAGTATTCAGGTTTCTATCTTTATGTTGACTAAATGTGTTCTATAGTTACGTTACTTTTATTACACATCAGTTTTTGTACTTGCTTAATTAAAAAAAAATCTTCTCAGTGATTCTTTCCATATGCTCTAATATCATCCCAATTAAGTGTTCCATCTAATTCAACCCATCAGGTAATGTATCAGTTGCCTCTGTCAAGGGCTCTCAAGTGAACTTCCAGTTCAGTGTGGGCAGCTCCAAGGCCACTCCCTTCTGTTCTCAAACTTTTGTTGTTATATTGAGGCTACCATTTCTCTCTTGCTTGATTTTGGTCACTTTTCCTGAATGTTATGCCTTCTTTTCTCAGTTTCCTCCTTCATTTTGTTAGGGTGCTTTACATCCTCAGAAAACATGTATTGAGAGGTGGCTGTTTTGAGACCTTAAATATCTGAAATACCTTTATCCCACCTTTGAGAGCTTAAATACACGAAAATATCTTCATTCCTTTCTCAATCGCTATTTTGGGTATAGAATTCTAGTTTTAAAATAATTTTATCTCAGATTGTTTAAGGCACTGTCCCTCTGTCTTCTAGCTTCCAGTGCTCCCATAGAAAAGATTGGTGCCGCTCTGGTTCCTTTTGCTTTGTATGGCCTGTTATTCTGTTTCTGGGAACATCTAGAATCTTCTCTATGTTTCTAGTCTTAAAATTTCACAGAGATGTGCTTTAATGTGTGTCTGTCTACATTCACTGAGCAGGGTACCTGTTTGGAACTTCTTAATTTATGAAGGTTTTGGGTCTTTTAGTCCTGGGAAACTTCCTTGAAATGTTTCTGTGATAATTTTTTAGCTCTGTTTCTTTTTTTCCCCTTTGGAAACATTAATCAGAAATTAGGCCCTCTTGGATGTATTTCCTAATTTTATTATCTTTTCTTTTCTGTTTTCATTTTACCTTTAAGAAAATTTCCTCTGATGTCTCTTCCTGCCATCTGATTGGACTTTTAAAGAATTTTCAGGGATGCCTGGGTGGCTCAGTGGATTGGGCCTCTGCCTTCGGCTCAGGTCATGATTTCGATTTCCTGGGATAGAGCCCCACATCGGGTGCTCTGCTCAGCAGGGAGCCTGCTTCTCCCCACCACCCCCCGCCTGCCTCTCTGTCTACTTGTGATCTCTGTCAAAAAAATAAATAAAATCTTAAAAAAAAAAAAAAAGGAATTTTCATAATGTGACATTCTGGTTTTTTAATTGTTCATATCTACATAGCAGTCTGTTTTTGTTTCATAGATACAATACTTTCTCTTATCTTCCTGATGGCATTCTTTCTTTGTAAAGCTTTTCTTTTGTCCCTTGTATTGTTTCTGTTTTTTTGGAGTTCTTTTTCAGCACTTCATTTCAGTTCCTGCAATCCATTTTCCCTAAATGTGTTCTGTTCTTTGACTTCCTGGGTTCAAGAGTGAGGCACTAAAACATTGATTGCTTGGGTTTGCCTAGTGTAGAGAGGGGCAGTGAATAAGTGTTCTTGTTGGAGGACCCCCAAGTGAGTTCAGTTTCTCTAGAGAAACTTCTAATTCCTTGCCTGAAGGATCTAATCCTGGCTGGAGGAAATCTGGAAGCCTGGAAGGGAATATGGTCTGGGGGTAACACTGTTCAGCTTGCGAACTTTTACTTCATGTTCCTGTTTCATACTCGTACCCAGGATATCAAAGTCTAGAGCTACTTCAGCATAAATACTCCCTGCAATAAACTTTCCATCTAACACATAAATGAAGCAAGAGTCGTCCCCTGGCTTCGCAGAATGGAGGAGGGAATAGAGAGCTCCACATGCTTTTTCTACGAACTTACAACCAATCCTCCTATTTTTAGCTTTTTTAGGATTCTGTGGGGGAGACTCAGCTTTCGTCTCATCCCTCTAACTTTGGTTTCATCTGCTCCGCTAAGGCAATTCTAACTCTTCCCGTGGCTTACTTTCCTTCAAAGCTTTGTTGACATTTCTCATCCACTGTCATCTTCTTACCCATTTTCCTTGTTCTCGTAAGTTTATGCCTTTTTTATTCTTTGATTATTTTTTATTTTCATTTCTTTTGTAGGATTGGGATAGGAAGCAGAGATAAACACATGTTCAATCTACCATGTTTAACTAGAAGTCTATGAGGTTTTACTTTTCTAAGTACAACCCAGTAACATGACATGTTTCTGTTTTAATATTAACCTTCATGAAAGGATA
The DNA here is from genome assembly GCF_002288905.1 of Enhydra lutris kenyoni. Classification (NCBI taxonomy): domain Eukaryota; kingdom Metazoa; phylum Chordata; class Mammalia; order Carnivora; family Mustelidae; genus Enhydra; species Enhydra lutris. The sequence goes on from NW_019154114.1 coordinate 7,247,495, forward strand.
TGATTAAACCACTGTGCTCTCCAGAGCATACCAATAAAGAACTCTTCAATGACTATTGAGTCTCATGGGGCTACTATAAACCCTGGCTTAGAAGATTCTTGGTTTGGAATTTTCTATTTGTGAACAAATGGATTTATCTTCTGCAAAACACTGCAGTATCTTTTCTTGCATAAATAACAATGGAAAACAAAAGAAGGAAAAAAATATTCCACTGTAGTATATCTGAGCAGGGGATCTGGTATTTGCAGATTCAGCCAATATTGTAGCCCACAATGCAACTGCGAACTTGATGAGGCTACTGATTAAGGTTCCAAGATGTTCTGTAGTAGATTCCTAAATACAAAGAAGGAGGAGGTGAAGGAACAAAAGACATAAAAGAATATTGCCCTGCCACCTCCCTGCAAAGGACCATTATTAATTATTATATGGCACTTTCCCGTGGATGTCTTCTTTTTAGTAGATCACAGCTCACCTATTTCTGTGCCTGAAAAGCTAACAAATTGCTAATATACAACTCTTTCTTTTTTTATTTTTGCTTCCTTCTCTTTTCAGCAGGACCCAATGAAGCCTTGGTAGATTTCATACCCCAAGACCTGTTTTTAGATGGCTTTAGACTAGTGTTTTGGAATATACATATAAAGAGTCCATTTAGGAGAAATAAACTAGATTCCTACTTCATTCATTCATACATTCATTCAATAAACATTTGTTGAATGTCTGTTATGAATCTGGTACTGTGCTTTGTGGTAGTGGCATGGGGTTGAGTAAATCATTGAAACCTGCTCTCAGAGACAAACAATTGAGTGAGAAACACAGACGTTTAACCAGATAAAACACAATGCGGCAGGTGTTGTAACATGTTTATTTATATAACAAACATTGATTTTTAAGGGCACCTTATGTTTAAGGCGTATTAGATGCTAATATGCTAAATAGAACTCTTCAAAGGACTTATAGCCTTTTGAAGTCTTTGGAAGGACTGAGAGAAAGAGTATAAATGAAAGCCTTCACACCATATATCAAGATATTGAAAAGTCACAGGTAAAATTCAACCTGTTAAGTAAGATATTTGCAATTTTCAATGCCTCCCTGGTCTGATTCCATTCTTGCCTCTTGACAGTCCATCCTGGACAAAGCAATCTGACCTTCTACTATATATCAGGTTAAATAAGTTACCTTCCTAAAGAAAAATCAGTCCCCTATTAATTTTCCTTTTTGAGAAAAGTTAAAATCACCTTGTCATTGAGTATCCTTATCCATGTATCTTTACTTCACATGCATGATTATATCCATAGAATAAAATTCTCTATGAGTATGATCATTTTATAATTCTTGAAGCATATTGCTACACTGCCTTCAGGACGTAGTGTGTAAGTTTGTACTCATGTTAACAGTGTATATGAAAGTCATTTCCCCTGTAACCTACCTGACACTGGGAATTCTCATTCTTAAAAAATATTTATCAGTTTGACTGATAATAAGGAGATAACATTGCTTTATTTTCAGATCTCTATTAACCAGAGAAGTTAAAAATTATTTCATATGTATTCTAAGTATTTTTTTAACATTCTTTAAGGAATTGCCTAAGCCAGTTCCTGTGTTTCTATTAGGGTGTTCACCATTTCATACTCTGTTTAAGCACTGCTTATATATTGCAAACGTTTGTCTTTTGGGCTAAATGCATGGTTTGCTTTCCAATTTGTTTGCATAGTTTCTTTTATGTATATGTTTTGCAGCTTAGGCTAATTTGTAAATCTGATTTGATGAAATCTTCTGTTTCTCATTCTAAATCATAATCTGTTTTAAACATTTAGAAAATAGTATGTTAAATACCCGTGTACACACCACCTGGGTTTAACACACACGCGCGTGTGCACGCGCTCCTGCGCGCTCCTGCACGCTCCTGCTTCAAACTATCTTTTTCACTTTGACGTTATCTTTGTAAAGACAAAAGATAGGGATTTAACTTCATTTTCTCCCCTAATAGCTATTGATCTCCATTTATTTATTTATTTTTTTTGAGGCTGTTTTTCCTATTGATTTGAAATGCCACCTTAAGTTACACAAATTCTTTTATATATTCAAGTATATTTTTTTCATGTTATTTTGTTCCATTAATCTACCTTTTTCAAACCAGAACCTCATTGTTTTAACAACATAACTGTATATATTTTAATATCTGCTAGAAAAACTCCCTCTTATTCACTTCCCCCCAAATTTCTAGCTAATCTCCTGTTTTTATTTTTTAAATGAGCTTTAGAATCATTTTACTAAATTCTCCCCCCACCCCAAAGAACTTTGGGACTTTTAGTGCAATTGTGAGATTTATAGATTAATTCAGCTGAAGTTATTAGCTTTATAGTTGTATATCCTTTCATCTAGCTATAAATATGACTTTGTGTCTATATCTATTTAAACCTTCCTCTATGTTTCACTGTAAAATGTTTCAGTTTTTACCATATGGTATCATGCAATTTTTATTAAATATATTTTTAATAATTATGTCTTCTAAATCTCACTGTGGATGGGATATTATCATTGTTTTTTCTAACTGATTATTGCTGGCGTATAGGAAAGCTAAATTTTCAAAAATTTACTGAATTTTACAATTTGCCACTTTGTTGAATAGGTTTAGTTTTCATAGTTTTTTAGTTGATTCTCTTAAATTTATCAGGTGACAATTATATCATTAGCAAACAATGGTACTTTTACCTCTTTCTAATATGCATACTTCCTAGTTATTTTCTTATCTTATTGCTTTGGCTAGAACTTTCAAAACCAAGTTGAATATTAGAAATATGACAATAGGAGCAGGCAAACTTGTCTTATATTTGTTCCTAGGGTTTTGCCATTAGGTTTAATACTAGCTCTTAGTTTCCAAGAGATATCTTTTCTTATGTTGAGGATATACTCTCTTCTAGTTAATTGTAGTAAGTTTAGTTTAAAGATGATGAATTTCAGGAGTCTGGGAATATCTAATTGGAGATATCAAGCTAATGAAAGAGATCTGGTCAGGGCTTCCATTATTGTATCTGAGAATTGAAATTATGATAGTAGAAGTGAAGTTAAAGGAACAGATAAGCTCTTCCATGGAAAGTATATAAAAATGGTAAAGAAAAATCAAATAGGATGAGAAGTGAAAATAAGCTATTTAGTTGCATTATCTGAGGCCATTAGTGATGATAAGAGGAAATTACTAATCCTACTGAGAATACAGGAGTGCTGTGTATTGTAAGGGCAGAAGACAAATTACAAGGGAATCTTAAGAATACATATCTGGTAAATGCAGATGCCAATATAAACAACTCTTTTAAGTAGCTTTATGGTAAAGAAGATATACTAGTAGGTTTAGCAGGAAGAAGAGGCAAAGAAAGAGAGACATTGTTGACAAACGGGGGATAAAAGACAGAAGGGGAATAGTTGGGTGGATATGAATGGTAGCACGAGTAGATGTTCAGTGGTCAGTAGAATACAATCCAGATCACAGAGTGAAAGATTTTAGAATGGAGGACTATCCTTCTGATATGAGAGGAAAGGAAGGGTCATTCTGTTTCCAGCCCTCCATTGCAAGCTTGTCACAATCCTAGGACATGAGCTCCCCTTGCACAATTTAACAGAACACTGAGTCACACTTCTGTTCATACTTGTGTGTGTGTGTGTGTGAGAGAGAGAGAGAGAAAGAGAGAAGAAGAAGAAGAAGAAGAAGAAGAAGAAGAAGAGGAGGAGGAGGAGGAGGGGGGGGGGGGAGGGGGAGGAGGAGGAGGAGGAGGAGGAGAGAAAGAGAGGTTCCATTTTTCTGGGCTGAGAACCTGAGTAGCATACAGCTCCCTGTACCTCTGGCACAAAGTTGAGTATGTAATTGCTAAATGGCTGAACAATTCATTTATCCAGTGGCTTCTACTGGGTTTCAGAAAGAAGGCATATCAGTGCATGATGTAGTAGTTTGCTAGAGCACAACATGGGTCTATTTCCAATAGTAAAATTCCTTGAAAACTCTCTACCCTCTCTTGATAATTGTACCATACAAAGAGCTTTGCCTGAATTTCTTTTTAAAAGTGAGGAAATTTTGACAAGATTCCACTAGAATAAAACACTACAGTTTGCAAATTCAAATTTTCTCCTCCACCACTTCCTCCTCCACTCATCATCTCAAATTACTGCTTTTATGGTGGAATTGATCTTTAATGAAATCATTGAACATACCTTAAATGTGGAATGAAAGTTCTAAGATGTTACAAAGGAGTAAGCTGTCCCTCTCATTTCTTCTTCTCTACTTTTGGTGACTCAGAAGGATTAGCTTCTTCTAAGAAGCTTATCCATTGATAATCAGAGGGCATGTTTCACCTGAATTGTGAGTCCTTAGTTGGTTGTCATCAAGAGGAACTATAAAAAAGACCTCTGTGTGCCTTCTTACTTGCAGGACTCACACGTGCAAAATGGGTTAAAATAGCTCGCTGATACACACTTCTCTAACGCTTTATCTGTACTTGTAAAACATGTATTTGTAAATATGTGGGAAGCATATGATGTTTATTCTAAATATTTAAATATTGATTTTTTAAATGTTAGTGTTAATGAGATGATGAATTTAAATTAAATATATATAAATATAATGAGCTGAGTTCCTTTCTCCATGATTGTGTGTTTTCCCTCAATACAAATGACCCTAGACTCATTTCTTAAATTTAAGCCATTTCTTCATATGAGCCATCCTCCCCCCCTGCCCCATGAGCCACTTTGAAGTGAAGACTTCTCTGAGGGGAAGGAATAGATCTGGTCCCTTTTTAGGAGAGAAAAAATAATGATGTTTAAATTTTAGTTCACTCATGAGGCATAATTTCACTAACATATACATTTCCTTTTTATATTATTGACATCATACAGTGTCTGTTTATAAGTGTGTGTGTGTATATACAATATATATACATGTGTGTATAGATAGATCTTTGTATCTTGCTTTGATCATGTAACATTTTGATCAGTTGTGTATATTATAAGAATGTCAAGATTATTATTTGGATCACTTCATAATATTCTCTTATAGATGTGTTATAATTTTTTACTTTTCTTCTTTTATTGTACATTTAACTTATTTTAAATATTTTACTGTTAGAAATAATACTTTGATAAACATCACTGCTCTTAAACCATTGTTTTTGTCTTGGCTCTTTTTCAAGGGTAGTTTTTTTTTTTTTTTTTTTTTAAAAGACTTTATTTATTTATTTGAAACAGAGAGAGAGAGATCACAAGTATGCAGAGAGGCAGGCATAGAGAGAGGAGGAAGCAGGCTCCCCGCTGAGCAGAGAGCCTGATGCGGGCCTCGATCCCAGGACCCTGAGATCATGACCTGAGCCGAAGGCAGAGGCTTAACCCACTGAGCCACCCAGGCGTCCTCAAGGGTAGCTTCTTAGTAGTGAAGTGAAGAGAGTCACAAGCCATTCTTAAGGCACCCAAAGCATGTTGCTAGTGCTTTGAAGAAATGCCGTGCCATCCATGCTCCCATCACAGCCACCAGCTCTGAGCAGTGTTGTATCTTTTTTCCCTTTATTAATTGAACTTCTTCTGGTATAGAGAAAAGTTACAGAGAATAATGTAATCAAATCCACATACCTACCACCCAGCTAAAGAAATCAAACGTTAAAAATAGCCATGAAGCCCCCATCCCATCCACCTCATTTTTTTTCCTTTCTGAGGGTGGGTTCATCACTCTTGCATGCATCTGTGTTCTTCAGCTGTACTAGCATTTCCCAGACAGTTACTAATGTGACATGTGACAATGCAAGATTGTGTTGTTGATTTAATTAGTATTTCTATGGTTATTTGTGAGTTTGAACACATTTCATGGTTTTGCCCACTCATAGTTCCTCTAATAAGATTGTCCCTCTTAAAATTGGTCTCTGGTTTCTCCTTGTCAGTTTCTATTCCTTTATATATTAAGGAGATCAACCTTTAGCCATATTTGTGGAATACTTTTTATTTGTTGTCTTTTAATTTCTAAAGCAATTTTTGAAACCTAGAAATTAAAGTACAACAAAGCTATCAATCTTTTTATGTTAATGTCATACATTACTTCTGTGCTCATAAGATCATCTGTGCCCATAATCTGTACAATCATGTGATTCTCTACCAGTTTCCTTTGTTCAGTTCTGTGAAGCCAGGCAGCTGCCTGCGTGCTTAGGTTTCAGGTGCTGATGGGCCAAGAGTGAACTTTCATATGTCTTGTTTATGCTCTTCTTCCAATGAAGCATGAACACTTTGAGGGCAAGAACCCTTATGTTTCTAATTGCATGTCCAGTACTGGCCTTGTAGGAACACAGAGCTTGCTGGAATATGCCTGTTCAATAAGGAAATGACCAGTGTGTTCACGTTTTCATCACAGCCATCTTAGTGAAAACATTTTATGACCCTTTTGAAATCTTACCTGGGGCATTTTCTTTCTCCCCACATCCTCTTACCTCTTTGAAACTTTGGTTTCATTTTCTTTTTTTTTTTTTATGATTTTTTTTTTTAAGATTATTTACTTATTTATTTATTTGACACAGAGAGAGAGAGATCACAAGTAGACAGAGAGGCAGGCAGAGAGAGAGGGGGAAGCAGGCTCCCCACCGAGCAGAGAGCCCAATGCGGGGCTCGATCCCAGGACTCTGAGATCATGACCTGAGCCAAAGGCAGAGGCCTAACCCACTGAGCCACTCAGGCGCCCCTGGTTTCATTTTCTTAAATAACCTTAAGAAATATTGCTTACTTGCTTCATTTAAAATAAGCTAGATTTCTACTTAGAGATGCAAAGCACTTTTATTACAGAAAAACACAAAACTTAAACACTGAGGGATAAAAAAAAAATAGCATGCTTCCTCCAACCCAAACAGCTTATCAAATTATCTTAACCCCAGTTCCGTACGTAGATTTGTAATTTATATATAGGTAGAAATGATCTCAAGCTTGCTGACACATAGGTGAAATAGATAAGATGGTAGATAGATAACAAGAAAAATGGAGGTTAAGTGTTATATGATACAACTGACTGGTTTGAAGCCGGAAATTCCTTGACTTTTATAGCATTTATTTATTTTTCTTGAATCAGAAGCTCTGAATGCTACCTCCTGAGTTGTTAAAAAAATTATGAACTTCTGACACATCCAGAGGATGAAATAATATTCCCCGGATAACATTTGGTGTCTGTGAGACACGTTAGTTTTAGAAAGCTTCTGCATATAAATGTTGAGGGAGGGAGGTGAAATTCACACCTGACATGTATACCCCAGGCAAGACCCAGCTCCAAGATTGTTTTGGGCATCCTCCACAATTCTGATGGGTGAGGCCTCATTTCATCCATCCCAGAAATCACCCTTGGTTTCTTACCGCTGCTCCAAGTTGGAACATACTCTTATACCTCTGATGTACAATATCAGTTTTAAGTTAGTAAAACCTTGTGCCAATATATTTTATTACAGGGTTAAAACAACCAAAGGTGGGGCACCTGGGTGGCTCAGTGGGTTAAGCCTCTGCCTTCGGCTTGGGTCATGGTCTCGGAGTCCTGGGATTGAGCCCCGCATTGGGCTCTCTGCTTGGCAGGGAGCCTGCTTCCCACTCTCTCTCTGCCTGCCTTTCTGCCTACTTGTGATCTCTCTTTCTGTCAAATAAATAAATAAAATCTTAAAAAAAAAAAAGGTAAACAGAAGTTTAGAAACTCATATGACCTCTTTCTCTGTGGAATGTTTCTTTATTGTCTAGCCACCCCCTTTTCCCAAAGAAATTACATTAAAAATACATTTTAAATAGCAACAAGACTGTGATTCCTCTGATGACAACAAGGAAATTAAAAGTTAAGTCTGTAACTCTGTCTTTAACTGAGACTGTTGTGGCTTATGCCCCTGTCAGCTCCTGAGTGAACAGTGAGACACCAGCTACACTTTCTTATTTTCTGGCTGCTGTTCACTTATGTCACCACTTTGTTGAAATATGACTTTAAAACAGCATTAACGAGCTGTTGTTCCTGGCTAAAGTGTGGCGGCAGGTCCACCCCTTAAATTTGGTTTCTTCTTCGGTTGCTGTTTGTTTTCCTTTCCATTTATTTGTAAGTACAGGGTTTGGTGGAGCCCATTACCCTGAGATACTGAGCAGCACCTAAAATCATGTGATGATGTAGAATTGTCTTTAGTCGCTGTATGGCAAGGTGGAGTCGACATTTGGAACATTTTACAATTAATTTTTGTTTGTTACAGAAAAATAATGCAGGTGAAGTCAGCTCCCCAGTTAAGGCATGTTTCTTCTGAGAGTATGCTCGCCCTCTCCAAATGATCAAACTTATTTCCAGTTTCCTTCTGACCATACAAAGGATTTGTGGCAGGGGCCGGGGGAGGGTGGCTGAGGAATTAAATCTGGCGACTTTCATTTGTCTTGATTTTCTTGCTAAATGTAAACTGTTTCTAAGAAGGTTGAAATTAGACCAACATTTTCCAAAGTGTCTACCTTTCAGCCTCACTGAAGGAAACCTCTGGAATTTTTTTCCACTGTGCAGAAATATCATGACACCTGTCTAGACCAATTAGAGAGGGAGAGTGGCTGAATCTCTACAGTAGAAATGATGGATGTGCTGGGGATGATTTTAGTGACTCATTAGCCAAATGCTACAAAGATATAAAAGTTTTTGTGGTTTTTATTTTCATTTACATCAAGAGCCGGCTTAAACCTGTACCATTCTCTCCATTACCTCTTTCTTGTGCGGTTGAAAGAAACTATCTGTTCAAACCACCCGGCATGCCTCGCATTTAGTATGCAACCTGTCTTGTTGCCAGTGTCTTTTTAGTTATTCCAATCGTATTTCTAACTAGTAGGATTTCTAAGCTGGAGCAGGCAAGTGGCAGGAATTTAAGTATGCCTTAAATTCAACTCTTTATGTCCATCTCCCAAGCATAAGTGATGGACATGCTGTGGGGTTTTTTTTTTTCTCTTTTCTTTTCGTTTCTTTTTTTTTTTACTTCATATCAATTTATGGCATTTGGGTTTACTTTTGTCTTTTATTACCCTCACCCAGCCTCCATACACTCATTCCGCCCGTGCTTAGTCCCGTGGCAGGTGCATCTTTCTCTGGTGCCTTGGAAAACACTACGCCTTTATTCATATAAGTCCACAGTATCATAAATGAAATTTTGATTTGAGTGTAGAGGTTGCCCTACTTGTAATATGAATCATAAACAGCAGCCATGCAATTTTAAGACGCTGATTTTTTCTTTTCCCCAAGAAGGAAGGAGAATAAAATCTCTGAATCTGCTAGAGTCGGACCACCCTCCCTGCTTACTTACTCTGAACAAAGGCTAGGCAATCTCAGTCCTTCTGAATACTGTATGAAATTCCAGGCAACATACTGAGCATGTATGGAAGCAGAATGTGCAGCAGGAGATGGATTGCACCTCTTGCAGTATTTACGTATCAGCAGCCTTGTTTGCGCACACACACATACGGCACACGGGAGGTGGGAGGAATGGCTGGCTGTTGGTACAGATTTATATTTCCCATCACTGCTCTCTATCCTTTGGGATCAACTTTGTCACGGGAACACCGGCGGGGGTTTATTACAGTGTGTGACAGCAGGTGTGGGGCTGTATGCACATTGTGGATTCATTGTCCTCCTGGATCAGGATTTATACAGTCCTCACACCCCTTCTTTCCAAGCGCTTACCTGGTGCATGGACGTTCCTCTCTCTACGGGGACTCAGTCCTGCACAATGCCCCTCGAGCCACTGACCAGATCCTGTGCCACGCGGTTGGGAGTGCTTTCAAAAAGATCTGCTTCTAAATGCTTGGTGCTCTTCTTTTTAAAATTTAGATTCTTTCAGAGATGCAAATGCAACTGAAAAAAAAAAAAAGGTGGGGAGACTCACCATGCCACAAGAAAATCAGAGGTCTACCGGTGTGATTCAGAACAATTAAAATAGACACAGTGTTATCTAAAGCCACTAATTTAGTCAAATCGATGTTAATTTGTTGAGTATCTGCTGCAGGCGAAGCAGGCCTAGTAAATGGTACTTGAAGGAGCCCAAGAGGGTTTCTAGAATTGAGAAAATTCAACTTCTCGGAATTCAAATGGTACAACTCCCTTCCCATGCTCCTGGCCCCCTTGTTTTCTGGTGAAGAAAGCCTGTTTGGGACCGAATATGAGGTCATTGGGGCCAGAGCACTTTCCAGCAGACTGTTTTCCAAGCTTGAAAAATAGAGATGCTTTATAAATGGATGTCTTTTCTCTAAGTAGATCCATGAATCTGAACCCCAGAAATCAACTGAGTTTTTATAGCTGCTTAAGAGAAGAATTAAAAATACACATTTGGGTGGGAAATTGGAGTACAGTAATTTTTATAGGATTCTAATACAGTGATATGTTTGATAATAAAGCAAATTTATAAATTGCTTTTCTTATTTGCAGATATGTGATAAGGTAGGAAAAGTATGTAGCAGGTGGAAAGAAGGGATAATGCTCTAGAGAAAAGCAGTTCTGGAAGGACAGTGCAGACCATTTCTCGGCGACCATATAGCCTAGATTTTGTAGGTGGATCTCATTTCATGTCATTTAATTCTTTCTAATGAAGCCCATTTATCAAGTGAATGTCTAAATGTAACTTGATTTTTCATATCTCCTTTTCATCTGAATAGATTTATAAATCGGAATGTGTATCTTCACTTTAGGTTGGAAAATATGGGTGCAAATTCCCTCTGTAAATTTGCATTTACAGGTAGAAATCTTCTGTTTAGGGGCACAAAAGGATTTAAGGAAACCAAAGCCATGGTATTTTCTTTTATGGCTTGGCTTTGGTTGGTGATGCTTGTGCAGCTGGTTCCTTCCTGATGTAGGAGACATACAGATAGCCCTGCCCAGCATGAAGTGAAAACCACAAATTTGTTACATGACAGGTATATTACTTAGTCCTGTGCTAATGTCCATTAAGAGTATTATTTCATGGAGAACAGGGAGGCTTCATAACCTTGCTAGTCCATGGTTCTGGGACCACTTGGAGCTGCTTCCAGGGCTTGGGAGTTTGTTGGAAATGCAGAGTCCTGGGCCACACCCTGGACCTTTTGAATCAGAATCTACGTTTAAACAAACTCCCCAAGTGATCTGAAGGTTACTGGCCTGCAGTCTGTACTCCAAATAGTGAAGCTTGCAGCCTTTTTCACCTGGGGTTCCTCATCTGAACCACAGAGACACAGAAAATGATTTGAGGGGCTTTTTTCTCAATTTCCCACAACTGGTGCATGAATATTACATTCTAGTTACAGAGGTAAGAAGTTAATTCGTGACAAACAACATATGCCTTAGGGGATTAGGGCTGGCTTCTCTTATGGATACCCAACCAGGAAAGACATCCAGAATCCCAAACCCAGAGAATTGTGGTTGGTTCTATTACATTTAAATGTCATTAAGTGTGAACACATTGAGCTTGGCGAGTGTGAGTTGTAATATCCCTATGAGAAGTGTGCCATCCCATTGGTGAGAGGTTTGTTTTTATTCTGAATTATTGAAAAAACAACAACAACAACATAACCAGCTTCCTAAAAACTGCAGTATTCTAAACATTTAGCAGACTTTGTATGCCTGATTTATAAACCCCAGTGGTGCAGATCTCTCTGTGGTTGATTTAAGTAAATAAAAAGCATGGCACATGCTTTTCGTAGCTCCACATATATATTGTATTTAAATGACTTCAGATTCCAAAGACATGTTTCTCAGACACCCAAAATAAAAATCACTTTTTTTTTTTTTTTTATCCTAGAGTATGTAGGGCATCCACTGAAAATGTGGTAATAGGAAAGATGAAATTTTTTTCCATGCTCTGGGCCCCTGGAAATGGGGCTGTAATCGACATTATTTGGCAACTTTCACCATTAGCATTCAGTACGACAGGCACATCTGTCCTGGGCGTGTAAGTGTGTATGAGATTGGATCTGGGAAAAGAAGAAATGTCTTTGAGCATGCGGCAGCATCTGGCCTCCCTACCTGGAGTAAGAGATCAGGGAACGCTGAGGCACATTAACAGCCAGGGACTTCTGACGGTGACCTCCTACAAAATTGGATCAGGCTTTTCCCTGGCAGTTGTATTAAGCTCACACATTTGATGAAATGTGCTTATGAAGCCAGCATATTTGACTGCTTTCTTTCTTTTCCCCCCCTTTTTTTTTTTCTGGGAGGATGGATTCCTTATTATCTGCTGAATTCATTTCACTCTGTCAATATTCTATAGAAAAATGATGGATATTCTATAATTTTGACTTTTATATTAATTCATAATTTTGATGGCTCTACCTTAGGGCTGCTTTCTCTCTCACCGCCTTTCTTCTCCCTCCTGTCCCTGACTTGGGTCTCTGGTTGTTCCATCCAGCAGCTAAGCTCATGACAGCTGCGTTGTTCCTTATTGCTTTAGCAGACTGCAGGTCTTTTTTCATATTAAACCCCCGATAACGGCAATGAAATTCAGATTTATAGCTGGAAATCAGCCTATTTGTAATATAAAACATAAACATTGCAGCATTTGAAAAAGCTAAAGAATGTTTTCCCCTGCTTTATATTTTTCTTTTCTTCCAACTTCATGACTTGAGTCCCAAACAAGTGCTATTTTAAAATTTTCTGGCACCATGTAATATAATTGATAATAGTGTTTAAGCAGCATCTAATATCATCCAGCATAGTGCAAAGTGAGCCATCCTAGGATATGAGCTTAAAAAATTGCATTAACACTTAGACAAAATGAAATTTTTATACTTGATTTGCTCATGGTTGGACGGATGCAACTAAACACAATTTGAGCTGTCACTTTGCAAAGGGGAAAAAAAATATGCAACTTTGGAATGTTTCAAATGAGCCCAATATTAGATTCTATAACTCAGAGTGACACAGGAAATACTATTTGCAACATGATTGGTTCATTAATATTTGGTAATTGTAGTACATCATTTTAAGGGGGAAATAAAATGCAAACAAATGTTTGCTGCTCCCAGTCAGTCACTGTTTCTCATTCGCCACCACCAGGAAAGGTTTGGGAGCTAAAGGATCCATGTCTTGGAAAGGTTATATTTCCCCCTCCCCATTTTCATTTTGGAAGAACAATTTTCATCATAAACCAACATGTCAGACAAAGCATCTACATTTAAAAAAAATATTATTTCACGATTTTCCACATGCACATTTGATGTAAACCCTGGAGGTGTATTCCCTGAGTACCTATTAGCTCCATTTTAGGGAAATTACATTAAATTATTAGTGACAAATTTACTTGTCTGCCAATGTATTTTTCTGGAATTTTACTACAACATCAATACGTGGCTGTTTTATATGGGCCCTCATTTACCTGTCTTTGAAGGCAGCCACCCCTTGGGGAGCCCTGTCTGTCACTAACAGAAGCTGGAACGAGTCTTTAAGTTTAACATTCACAGTTTTGAGTTAGATGGGAAAAATGTTGCACTTGAAAAATGCAGTATGCCCTTCTGAATTTTATAATTAGGCAAGTTGTTTTGTAATCTTGCGTCTCATGTTTTAGGTAGGGATAAAGCAATGCAGATCATCAGGTGCGGAGTCTGAACGATGGACGTTGTCTCTCCGAGTAAAATGTGTCTCTGCCAGGGGCTGACAGCAGAATAGGGATAGATGGTCACCCTTCTTGTGTTTCTTTTGGGGGAAATTGGTGCAGAGAGGATTTCCTAGGATTCAAACGAGACTTAATTTTTGGGGTCCCTCCCTTGGAGAGCACCCTTAGTGTCTTGGGAGCTGAGCTATGAAAGGCTCCAGGAGCAGAAGGGGGAAAGCCAGGTGTCATCAGGACGCTGGTAGGAATCTCACAAGAAAGGGATCTGGAAGATGGAGACCCAGCTCTCTGTTGGGACTTATTTTCTCATTTTAAGTAACTATTTCTGTTGAAACCTAATTCCATATTCCTTTCTTTCAGAGAACTCTCTCAATTCTGTTAGCTTCAGATCCCACAAAGTCTGGACCTGTTACTAAAATGGGATGTGATTTCTCTTCACATCACATCATATAACTTGGATTATATAAAAAGGTTTCTGAAAGTACTGAAAAAGAAACAGTGTGCATGAAAGAGAATTCAACAATGTTTACAAAATGCCAAAAGTTCTTACTCTGACCTCCCCTTTGACCATAAATAATTAACGAAGTCCCCTTTCCCCCACCCCCGAGCCTCAAAAAGATGTGATTTCTCTTCACATCCCAGTTTGCGAACAAATGGAAGCAGTGTGTCTAAAGCACAGGAAAAAAGTTACATCTCAAACCATTGAGGGCCATTGAGGGAAGTTATAAGACTGGTGAGCATGGAGTATAAAGCTGGAAACAGAAAGGAAGGGAAACTGAGGGATAATGAGGAAGAATGTAAATCCCAGAATTCTTCTTCATTAGAGTTTACTGAAGCAATGCTTGGCTCTGAGGCCATTTAAAAGCCTCCTAACCTGTACTATGTCTTGTTCTCTGGTTTGTATATTATTTTTCCTCTTAGACTTCTACGTAGTTTAGTGGAAGACTTCAGTTCATTTTTAGCTGAACATCTGGGGGCCTTCAAGCTGAGCAAGATCCTTCTGTGTCTTGACTTTACCAAAAAATATGCAAATAATCAATTGTAGATACTTAGAGTTGAGAATTGTACGCATACACTTTTTCTCTAACTTCTCAGGAACTGTTTTCCTGAAGTGTACAGCTGCGTGTGGTTCAAACGTTGGCTATGTCCTCTTCCTCCCCATATTCCACTAGCCAGAAGCCTCCACCTTCTAAAGGCCTTTTCCTTCCCTCACCAAATCAACACCAGCATTAGATGAAATAGACTAGAATATGTTTCTACTGACCTTAAATTCATCCTCTCTTATGGCTTGGGAGGTTTGACCTTAATTAAACCTCTATTTTGCCAGAGAATGAGACTGCTGGAAGGGAAGACCATATGAATTTCTGCTTTCATTTTAGGTGGAACATTTATAGCACCTAGGAATAGATTGTTAATGGAATATTTGTTTTATCTAGTAGTGCTTTGTCAAAACCTGGACATTTGGCAGTTTGGCAAGTCTAAATGGGGAAGAATTGTAGCTAAGGCCACAGAGGGCAACAGTACTCTCGAAGAGGAGGTCAGGACTCTTGAAGGAGGTAGAAGAGGGGATGACTCAGGACACAAGGAGGAGACGTGTGAGTCATGTGAAAGTGGGATTTCCTCTCCATCTTCCTTCCTTACTTCACCATGGTCCTTAATGCTAGAAAACTAAGATTCATCATTACATTCAGTTATCACAAGCACCCTATAAGGTAGAAATCATGACCTTCATTTTTTCCAAGAGGTAACCAAGGTGCAGGGTGATGCAACACTTTGCTCAAGGTTGTCTGAGGTTCCCGCTGGGATTCCCATCGACTTGTGCCACCCTCAAGGGTAGGGTCCATTTCTTCTCTGTTTGATTACCTTCCACTCTCAATGGTGATAAGTTTGAAAATGTTTACTCTTCTTTTTTTTTTTAAAGATTTTATTTATTTTTTTGACAGACACAGGTCACAAGTAGGCAGAGAGGCAGGCAGAGAGAGACAAGGAAGCAGGCTCCCTGCTGAGCAGAGAGCCCAATGCGGGGCTCAATCCCAGGACCCTGAGATCATGACCTGAGCTGAAGGCAGAGGCTTTAACCCACTGAGCCACCCAGGCTCCCCTTTACTCTTCATTCTTGAACCAATTTTAGAATCTCCTGAACACAACATTGTAGGCTTTGAATATATCGTCACAAGTTGAATAAAAAGCAATTAATAAATAAATATGCAGTTCAACTACTTTGGTCCCTAAGGCATTGCCTTAACTTAGGAGAAACAGATGAGTGATGAACTTGGGAAGGAAAAGGCAACCCTGGGGAAACCTGGACCAATCTGCGTCCTGTCTTAAGCTGCGTCAGCTCTAGCAGGAAAGCACTGTGCATTCATGTTCATTCAAACCAGACTCTTTATTCAAAGAAAATGTTTAGAAATGTTAGGCTGTCCTAACAGTTGAGACATTGTTGCTAACATCTTCTACATCTCCACCCCAATGGCTGCTGAAGCTTCATGATTATTTTAAACCAAACAAACAAAAAAAATATGTGAAGGAGGTTTGGGTTGGAGAGTGACAGCTACCCAGTGGAAATGTCGTCAAAGCCTTTCAGTTTTGTTTTTCATTTATTGCCCTAGGAGCAATATTTATGTTTCTTTGACACTTGAAATCAATGTTTCCATTTATAAATCTCATGCCGAGAAACAGATGTGTATTGTTACTTGTGCTTTTGTCCTTAGGATGCTACCAAATTAGAATATTCTCTCTGACCCCTCCCATATCCTTGGTGCTCCCTACTCACGGAATGTGGTTGAAGTTCTCAGCCTTGCATGGCAGCTTGTGGGTTAATAAGCTGGATAATGACCAAGCATTTATTAAAGCCTCGGAGTGTTCCAGGTATTTTGGACACAGAAGAAACTGAGCTGTGCTCCTAAATGTAGTCAGAGAAACAACTGACAGTACAGTTGATAGGGCACCACGTGTTGAGACATTGTGGTGTGGGATAGAAACTGTAGTGCACGCTCATGAAAACAGGGTATGGGGACCGGGGACAGTTTCATGGGTGTACGGGTGATGCGGCGGGGGAGGTCAGTAGGCAGGAAGCAGCACAGAACATTTCTCGTGGGAGGCACAAGTAAGGCAAGAAGTGGGGATGTCCTGCGTTTTGCAGCAGAATATCAGGAAAAAGTAGAAATGGTTAGATAGAAAAGCAGAGAACTCTATACCCTTGGTAGGCTATTCATCATGAGTCATTGAAAGAACATTGACTGAATTCAGAAAAGGTAATACTATTGATTGAAATGCCAAGAGCTTTGCAGATCTATAATTTAATTTTCCCTGTCCTGCTCATTTTTATTAATTTGGTATAGCTTTGGATAGAATTTTGAAGGTGTCCTTGTCTTGAACCTTTGAATAAGACAGGTTTTATATTTAATTTTGCTTAGCTTCCCATCTTAAATATCTGTTGATATGGAGCTAGTCAGTGTCTTCATAGACGAGAACGTTCCTGATTTAAATTTACTCTTCTTTTTTCCCCCATAAGCATTCTCCAAATTAGCCATGGTAGTCAGCTCTGACAGGCGATCGTCCCATTACCCTCCTGTGCTTCAGTCACATCCTAGGCCAATATTCTGGTTCAGAAAAAATGATCTAAATACTGAGAGAAAGCAACAGAAAGTGAGTGGGGATCCAGGATTGAATCAATTGCACCAAAGATATAATGTGTCCACCTTGAATCTTCAGTTTGGGAGCATTGCTTCATCTTCAAAGATTGAGCAGAGTTCCTTCTCTCTTTTTAAAAATGCAAACCATTTCCCTCCCGAGGAGTCTTTTTCAGGTGTAGAATAAGGGAGTGGGTTTCCTGTCCTCTCTCCATGGTTTGAAATCTACAGATAAGGCTTTTAAAAGTGCTTCTTGGTTCTTTAATCCTCTTGTGAAACGGAAGAGATACAGTTTTAAATATGGACTCTGTCATTATGAGCTGTGGAACTTTGAATGAGTAACTGAAATTCTCTGAGCCTCTGAGCATTGTCTACAAACAGAGAATTATAATAATCCTCTACTCTGTGTAGGTTTATGATAAAAAGAGTACATACAAATGTAAAGAACCCGGCAGAATGGTACTGGGAGATGCTTCTGTCCTTGTGTCGGCAACTAGATAGAGTGTTCTGATGCCAGGCTGTGGTGGAGTTTAATTTGGTAGAGAATCACCAGCAGCTAAATTTCAGCCCTGGACAGCGATTGTGAACTTGATTCTAATAGCCTGAGATTCTTAGATAACTCCACTTTGAGGAACTGCCCTAAATGCGGAATCCTATAATGATGATCATTATTGACTGAAGACTAGGTGCCAGACAGCACCGCTAGTGTCCAGTGGTAACAAATTCATTTGCCAGGCAAAAGGAGGCCCTGTGGGTTGCATGGATTTTTCGTTATGAGTGATCTGACAGTACCTGAACATTAGTTAATGACTTAGAAAGAAGTGGCTCGATTGCCTTGTAGGCCCATGTGCAGAGCCAAGAGAAGTTCACGGGTAGCACTGCCTTGGGAGTCAGAGAAATGACAAGGACATTATTTAAGACACCCAAGTGAGACTACATGAGTGGAGGGGTAGCATCTGGGTAGTTGAAGGAAGGAGTTGTCATTCTCCTACTCAAAAAATACATCACTTTTAAGGATTTAAATGAGATTTTTGTTTTTAAAAAGCAGGGTAACATTTTGAGAGTCCTCCCTCTGGTATATTCTTTTATAAGATGATTTCTTATAAATGGGGCTTCTTTGGTTTTTTCCTCCTGGAAAAACAGTTCCAACAGAGACTATACATTTGGCTAATAATGGCTCAGATGATTGCATCTATTTTCCTGGACATTTTAATAAAGAAACCATTTTTTCAGGCATCTCCATCTCATATATAAATCTCTCTTAAGTAAATTGTACAGATTTATCTTCCCAGATAAAAGCATTAAAGTAGGTGGTCAGTTTTCTTGGTATTGTTTTTCATAAGTTTTAAAAATGTATCCTTTATAACACTGAAGTGATTAAAGATGATTTATTTAGAATACAAATAATTATATTATAAGTGTGTTTATACCACATTTACCCCCATGGTCCCCGTGTGTATTTCAGCACCTTCTCCTGGAAGAATTCACACATGGGTCTGAACTATTTGGTGCCTTTTATTTGCCCTTTGCTGCTTGCCTCACCTCACTGTCAGTCTTGACGAGGAGTCAGCTGCCCAAGAAGTCGGCAGCTAGATTCCCATATTATAAGCAACCATCATATAAATTACGTCTGATGTTAGGACCCATTTCCACTAGTTGAAAGGGTTACTTACCTTCCAAAATGGTGGGGAGCAGGGGGGTAGGTTTTGAGCAGAAAGAACTTTTCCATGCATTTGCTGTTTACAAACTCATCTGTACCTAATCTTTCATTTCAGCTCAAGATGGAGGGTTTATGATTAATACAGTTGATGCAGAAAATGGCCAAGTGCTTGGCTTCTTTTAAATATATCATGCTCAGTGCACACAGACTCTGAGCATCAGTTAGAGAGAAGTGACAGCCGACATGACCTTTCTCTCTGAAACGCATGTGGAAAAAGGGAATTAGCTTGCTACCATAGTACTTGAACTTGCTTTAACTTATCGCTTTCCTCTCTAGAAGGAGGAATGCAGGTTAGAAATGCAAAGTCACTCTCATGTTGTTTAAAATGAAATTAAAACTCCTCATAATATTAAATCAAATCTGTCTTTGAAAAGAGTTTGCTAAGGTGATCATAATAAATATCATCCAAGTTTTCTTTTTTCTTTCTTTTTTGTTGAAAGAAGCTAATATTTACATTTAATGTAAAAATGCATTGTGTGTGTGTGTGTGTGTGTGTGTGTGTGTATGTGTGTTGGATTTTGCAATGGCTGTTGAGCTTCCCCAGGAGAACATGTGAACAATAGGTCCACTAGTGAGGTATGAGTTATAAAAGCTTTTAAATTGGCTTCCATGTAACTGGAAACCAAATAAATGGCTATGGATAATGCAAAAGGAGACCTAGCAGGGTTTTTTTCATAGTTGTCAATTACTGCTATTAGAAGATCTAGTGTGCTCTGCCTGTCTCCTGAACAAGGGTGATTGACACAGACCTCAGCCATAGTGTTTCCTGGTCAGCTGTTGTTCCCAGTGGTCGATTACTATGATTTTAGACTAACTTGAATGGAAAGTAAAAACACATTGTTACCCAAAAGCTCATCAGGTAAATATGCCATATAAAGAAATATATCTTCTCTGACCTCTTTGACATTTTCAAACTGTTTAAAAGCTGAAGTTAATTCTTTCTGATGGCCTTTCATCTTTAGTTGACAACAGAGAGCCCCAGAGTGGTGACAGCTCTTGTCAAGTGGGACTGTCTTATCAAAAACAATACCCTCCAGATCTTTCGATCCAAATATTCTAATCTAAAATAATTGCATTTAAAATTTCATGTAGCTTTTATGTCTTCCCTGAACCATCCTGATCTGAAACCACATGAATCTCTTCCTGCTTCACAATTTCAGTATTGCTAGTTTAAAAATGTATTATAGAGGTACCATGCAAGCATTGAGATTATAAAACTGTAGCCAGAGTGAACAGCTACAATTTGTTCAGCTATGTCTTTTATTTGTTTCCTCACGCTTGGAAGGTGTTTCTGCAAGTGTCAGTCCTGTTCCATTTCTGTATCATTGTACTTCTTGTGCTTAACCCAAGCAGCATAAAATCTTGTCTCTGCAAAGACAGCAGAGATCCTGGATTTGGCTCTGAGATGATGTGAATCATCTGTTGAATATTTAGATTTTTAACACTGTGTTTTAGATATACCTTCTGAACTCAGTTCAGTTGATGATTTGGAGGAACCCTGAAATTGACACGCAATTGTAAGCAGCTCCCGGTTTTATCCCATCTCTGTACTGGATCCCAAGTTATTTGTAGAAGGACTTCGCTGGTTTATAGATTTGAGGCAACTGCTCATCACTTGGTACCAGCCCTGTTGAAACAGGTACCAAGGTTATAAAGGACTAGTTTATGTTTGGAGTTCAGAAATCTTTATTGGCAGGATCCTGCCACAGACCTATGCTTTTCCTATCCACATGCCATCTAGAGTCCCTACTCTGGTCAGTCCCCAACAAACCCTATCACAGGCGTCATCCCTGACCATTCTGGTCCCGGTCTCTCTTCCAGCTGTTGTCGTGGGACACACACATTCTGTTCACCCAACCCTTCTTTCCACCCTTCCTCTGGATCCAACTCCTGAACTATGTACCTAATTCCTAATTGTGTCAAAGTTTTTGGGTTTTTTTTTGGTATATATATATATATATCCTTTTTTTTTTTTTAAGATTTTTGTTTATTTATTTGACAGAGAGAGAGAGAGATCACAGGTAGGCAGAGAGGCAGGCAGAGAGGTGGGGGGAAGCAGGCTCCCTGCTGAGCAGAGAGCCCAATGTGGGGCTCCATCCCAGGACCCTGAGATCATGACCTGAGCCAAAGGCAGAGGCTTAACCCGCTGAGCCACTTAGGTGCCCCATATATATATCTTTTCCCCTTGAATAAGTTATTTGGTTGGGTTTGTTGGGTTTGTTCCAAGAGAGGATGACCTTTTAGATTGGAAGAAAAAGTTATCCTACTTGAACCAGTTTTCTTTCTTTCTTTCTTTCTTTCTTTCTTTCTTTCTTTCTTTCTTTCTTCCTTTCTTTTTTTTTTAAGATTTTATTTATTTAATTTGAGAGAGATCACAAGTAGGCCGATAGGCAGGCAGAGATGGGGTGGGGGGGAAGCAGGCTCCCCCGCCAAGCAGAGAGCCCTATGCAGGGCTCAATCCCAGGACCCTGAGATCATGACCTGAGCCAAAGGCAGAGGCTTAACTCACTGAGCCACCCAGGTGCCCCTTGAACCAATTTTCATTGTTAAAAGGCAGCAGGCTCACTTTCCATTTTATACA
Source organism: Enhydra lutris kenyoni (assembly GCF_002288905.1). Lineage (NCBI taxonomy): Eukaryota > Metazoa > Chordata > Mammalia > Carnivora > Mustelidae > Enhydra > Enhydra lutris. The sequence continues at coordinate 7,269,002 of NW_019154114.1, forward strand.
GGGAAGGCAGGGCTGCCACCTTTCTCCTATAGATTTAAGGTTCCCAATTTAAGCAAAAAGAACTGCAAAATAAGATCCTTTAACATATTCTCTGATGTGAGTCCTGAGAGAAAACAATAAAAGTAAAAACAGCCATTCTCTTTCAGTGTTAGTTTTTCTCTTAGATGTATGGTACCTGTAGAATATTTTCATTTTTTATTTTATGCTTTTACTCAAGAAAAAAAAAAGGAGAAAGGGGGAACCAAATGGTGTTTACATCTTTCACAAAACGAATATGAAAAAGAAATAGTCTGTTCAAAATAAGAGGATCTATTTCAGAGCTGGAAGTCTGTCTACTTTTGGGGAAAATTTTGTTCAGAATCTGAGTTGAGTTTGCACATTGCATCTAAACTCCTGACTTGTGTTTCTCAAACCACTGGGTGACCAGTCACATGTGTTCCTGCTGTGACAGAGGCCCCCTTACCAACTTCACTTCACTCCCTGCCCATCCCATACGTTCGGAAGTGGATCATTACTGTGTGCCCTCACCTCTTCACAACATTCTTTCCTCTCTGCACCTCCCACCCCTGGTTTTTTTGGTTTGGTCATAAAGTATGCTTAGTCTTTTCTTTCCAGACGTAGACATTACTAAGGGTATTAGAAAACCTTAAAATTTCATCATTCATTTCAGGCAGTGTAAGCTGCAGGTCTCAGAAAGCCCAGATTCATTGTATAGCTGGATCTTTGGATCTGAAGAAAAGTTCTATTAGAAAACAGTAGTGTGCTGAAGGTGTCAAAGAAGTTAGGGCTCAGATCCCAGAGGCTGATTTTATTAGGACTTGAGCAGTGCTGTGACCGTACCCTGCCCGTCCCCCACCACCACCCCAGTGACAGGACATGGTCCTGCACTGTTTCTGCAAGATTAATGGGCTTAGGGTTGTTTACACAATACTGTTCACAGGATGTGCAAATGCAGACAGCAGTCCTGAATACCACACCAAGTTAAAACTAGCACAAAATCTCCATAGATGGGCTCTATAAAAACATTTAAAGTATCTCTCATCCCCCATTCAGGAGCCCCATGGGGTATCATATGGCCCTCAGAGGTTATTTTTAGGGATGACCAAGGTCTCACCATTCCAGTACCTGGGCAGTTCCCACCAGCTTTACTCTCACATAAATAAGAAGTCATCTTTGCTCCCAAAAGAGCAAGTCACAACCATCTCACTTCTAGAAACTTCCCCCTGTTTTCTTAAAGATAGAGCTGCTTTTTGTATCGCTCCTGCTCATTGTGATTCTAAAAATCCTGCCTTGCTTCCAAAGAACAGAAGCAAAAACTAAAAATGTATTGGATTTTTCTTATGTAAATGAAAATAGATTATGAGTCAACATCTCTTTATTACTGTTTTACCCAGGGGCTTATCTCTTTTTTGAACATTAAGAAAAATTCTGAGTGGAAGCCTTGGATAGATCAGAGTTCGGGAGAAGAAATTCCTATGTCCCATCGGAGCCTCATCTTCCCCAAATGAACATGTAGCCACCGGAGTTTCCAGTGAAATTGTTTTGACCCACAGACAATTCTGAAAGTTTGGATTTGGTTTTGTGTACAACAGTTTATCAGTATTAATCACCTGAAACCAAGATTTTGATTTTCACTAATATAAGTGAAGATTCACTTTCTGTTTCATCTTTCAAAATGAATTTTTAAAATCTAATAGAATTAAACTCTCTACTTTGATGTTTTATTGGTCTTTTAGGTAGTTTTCTATTCTCTTACAATTTTTTTTTCTCCAAGAATATTAAAGGGTTAAAAGTTCTGCTGGAAATATCTCCTAATCTTCTGCTTTCTTTTACTGTTTTAAACCCTGACTTTTTTTTTTCATTTTATTGAGTTTTGCTTTTTCTTTTTAACCCTGCCATTCTTTGCATTTTCTCTTTTGCATTCATTTTCTCTCCCTCCTTCCTTCCCTTCCCTTTACTTCCTTCCTTCCTTCCTGGTGTGTGTGTGTGTGTGTGTGTGTGTGTGTGTGTGTGTGTGTGTGTGTTTTAGGATTCAGATACACTGTTCTTATGTGTCCTTCAAGAGCTTTAGAAAATTATTCCAAAATGATTTATTACTTTTTAGTTCTATCAGAAGCGGACTGTTAAATCGTGCTTAAGGTGTGTATTTCTGGGCTTTCAAAATGCAGTTCACTTCACTTAACATTTGCAAAGGTTAGGACTAGTGTGTGAGTTACCCCATGGGTTGAAAATCCCTAGCTGCCAGGCAGTACTTATTTGCTAATCAATGACAAGACATCCCACACACCCTCTTGTACTCCTTTTTTTTTTTTTTTTTTTTTTTTGCCCCCACTAGAGATACATTGTTCTGTTTTAAAATAGCTTTATTGAGGTAGAATTTATATGCCATACAATTCACCCATTTTAAGTATTTCAAGGAAAGAGAAGCTTCCTTCTTATTCGACTGTATAAGTTTATTATTTGAAACTGGAAAAGCTACAAAACATGATCAAATGGAAATCTTAAAACATTCTGTGAACCCCATTCTATTTTAATGCATAATTTTCCTATTACAGCCGCCTGTTTGCACCTCTGGAGTTAAGGTCACAGCAGCGTTTGCATTATAAACCCTTTTTTCAAGCGTTTATAAATGCAGCTGCTTTTGTTTGCTCAGGACTGAAGCTTGCCTCATGAGGTTTCCATGCAATAGAGCAGCTTTTTGGGGTTGAGTTTTCTTTAACTAAATTAAAATTTTAAAACACCACATTGCCCTTTAAAAAAATCATTGCCAGTGTCAAAAAGTCTAGCTAGGAATTTCTCCCCAAATAACGTTTTTATGCATATGCCATTTTTAATTGCCTTTAGTTTCCAAAAATTCTCCACCGTGCTCAGTTTGTAATTAATGCTATTTGCCTCAAATATTTACAAACCTAAATCCAAATCGGTTTATAAACTAAAGAAACATGTTATATACAATTGCTTTCAGCATTGTTAACGAATTATTTTATAGTCACAAAAAAGCTAAAGATGGAGTGAGAGGATGGAGAGCCTGTCATCCCTTGTGAGAAGTTATACATATATATGGATGCGTTGGAGAGTGCGTGTTCTCAAAGATAGGTCGAAATATGTAGGGAAAAAACGATTTACATTTTTAGGATCATATTTTGCCTTTTTTTCAAAGCAATAAATGTGGGCGGTATAGTATACAGAAACAACCATGAATTATTAAATTGGTTTTAGACATTAAAGAACAAAATACATACATGATCACTAAACAAAATACAATGTTAAAATGTCAGTTTAAATGAAGTGTAATTGAGAATCCTGACTTGGTAATTGCCAGAAACTTCGAATCAGAAATAATTGGTAATTGGTAAAATTGGTAATTTTAGGAGGTGTTTTACTTTTCAATACTTTTCAGTACAGACCAGTGAGTATGCAACATGATCTCTCCTTATGTTTCAGAAGCCCAATTTCATCTTGCTCAATTTTATTTAAATTTAAAATTATTTTATTTAATATTTTTCATGCCAATACATATTTTGTATGGAAGAGGTGAATAAAAGCAAATGCAAAATATTACTAGTGAATATTGTGTTCTGACATGTACATTTTGATGGGAAACAGCTTTTTCTTCTCCTACGTATCAGTAATGTTCAAGCCAAAAGCGTTTTTCAGCCAGGTCTGTTTCGGGGTTGACTATAAGCCCCCAGAAGTCAGGGACTCCTTTTTCTCCCACGGCCATTTATGGCTTGCCCATCCCAACATAGTCCCTGCCTCCAAAAGGTTTGTTGAGTGAAGAAATGGCTGCCCTGCACCTCCCTACCCCCCACCCCAGACCTTAGGGACAGCAATCAAAAACTCAAAAGCCAAAATTGTTTTTCTAACCTTCTTCCCACCTCCTGACATCCGAAAACAAAACAAGACCAGCAAACAAACAGAAAGGTTTAAACTGGATTTATTAGACCTAGCACGAGGGTGACAGCTGGAGTTGAGGTTCCAGCAGCGGCTGACAAAGGCTGCATCAGGTGCCAGAGAAAGGTTGTCTCAGAATCTTTCTGTCATCCGAGGCTGCGATAGCCGATAGCCGTCCTAAGCCCTGAAATGTAGTCGCTTCGCTCCCCAACCTCCTGGCTTTTGACAATTCTTTGAATTCAGAATGTATTTATCTAATCCAATTTTTTTTCCTAACCAAATAAATACAATTCTAAACCAGTGTTAGGAAAATAAATGTATTTGTTCCCTGCTAAGATATTTAATAATCCTCCTTGTCTCTCCTTGTCTCTGCCAGTCTATTTTTTTTTTTTTTTTTTTACTGGAAGATTCTATGAATCATCTGTATCTGCTGTTGTTGTTGTTGTTTTCTAATCAAATTTTGTTTAATTGAATTGTACTATACCTTCAGGATCATTAGAGGAATGGGAAAAATCATTGTATAAATTCACTAACAGGTTTAATGCTTCTATGTGGTATTTCATTCAGGTGACAGTCTGTTTATCCTGTGGGTAAACAACCACAACAAGGTGCCTTTGAGCGCTTTTATCCCCAGCGAAGTGAGGCATTGTAGAGCCAGGGACATCGTGGGAAGCAGAGTTGCGGCTGCGGGGGTGGTGCACAGTGTTTCTATGTAGTGATATCAGTCAGACAAACATGCATTTCTGTATTCCACATTCGCACATGTGTGAGGAAAAAGGGGCACCCACCACCCAGGAAGAAAATACAATGATGAGGGTGTGAAATCATCTTCTTTTGTGAGTGAATGCATCAGATTTTCATTCTGGAGTGAAAATGAATCCATCATTTCCAGCCCCCGACTATTTCCCATTAATCCCTGAGTAGTTTTTGCTCTAAAGTTGATGCTCTTAAATGTGGGCACTCAGGCCCCTGAAAAACCCAAAGTTCAGGGCTCCCTGAGAAAAATTAAAAACCTGCTTTTATTTGCTCTAGTGCCATGGGATCTTGTCAGGCCTGGCTGAAATGGTGAGAAAAGACGGACAGTGCCCTTTGGAAACCTGTGCTCCACTCCAGCGTGATAGCGACAGCCGGGAGCCAGGTATCTGACCGTTTCCCCGCACATACCTGGTCTGAGTACATATTTACAAATTTCAAATATGTATGTACACAGTTTGGAATGATCGGTTGAACCAATCAATGACTCTGGGATTTTCATAGCCCACGTCATTTAAGAAGAGTGTGTCTCTTTTCCATCCAGTGGGTTAGAATGAAATTATGATTTGACTTGATTTAGTTTGAATTTGGGGATATAGGCACTGTCGTTTGGCATCTGTAGAAATTTCTCTTCCATGAGTATACATATCCCTGTCTTTTTAGTATTCCTGAAATAGGCAACGATGTCTTTAAACAGTAGCCCCACTTTCCCCCCTGCCTCTCTCCCTCCCTCCTCTCTGCTTGCCTGTGCTCCTCTTTCTGCCCCCCTTCTCTTTTTCCCCATCATATCACCTATGGTTTTCCTGTTAAGTATTCCTCCAATGGCTGGGGTTAAAGTCCATGGTCTGAGTCCCTTTTGTTTTTTAAGTTTTCATTTAAAAATAAAAATGTGGGTGCTTCCAGTTGTGTCTGCTTGATACCCTTTAATTAAATATAGGCCATTCTAAAGGAAAACTTCTTTTCATTGTTGGTAGCCCATTCAATTTCCCTTCTGCTCCTTATAGGGACAGTAATGAAGGGCTTAAAATTGATCCTTTTATTTTTTGAAATGGAGGAAGTGTCAAATATTCGAATTTGTCTTGATCATTTATTTTCCACAAGTGGGGAGTAAACACTGTGTGAGCGATCCATGCACATTCTGTAGGTGGTTATGATGAATAAATTGGTTGTGTGATGCGGAAATCAAGTGATGGAGGGATGAGCAAATCAAATGTCTTTACGTTCTCACTTCTGAAATGGTGTTAAGGCAGAGATTTTATAAGAGTGATTCCAAACGTCTGCTTTCCTACCAAAATGAAAGTTGCAGCTCGTGCATATCAAGACTGGAAAACCAGAAGGATTTGTGCCAATTTAGAGAGGAGGAAAACATCAGATTGATAAGAAGTCTGTGGATAATTGAAAGTAAGGTGGCTATTGCTGTAGTTTGTGGAATTGGGGTGCATTCACAAGTAATGAGGAGGAAATAAATGGAACATGGAACCTAAGGAATAAGAAAGAGTAATTAAGAAATACTCACAATAAATCCAGTTAAGTGCATGTTCAGCAGGCAGTTTTCATGGCCAAACTATCCTTTTTGTCTTTCTTTCTTTCTTTCTTTCTTTCTTTCTTTCTTTCTTTCTTTCTTTCTTTCTTTCTTTCTTTCTTTTTTTTTGGTAACATACCTTTTAATACTTCTTAAACCTGAAACCGGAAGCCATAAAGTAAGAACTCTGCTTATGACCGAAGCTGACAATCACCCCAAGTATTATATCCCTTTCAAGACAGAACATGAATCTAGTGGAGGATAATTGCCATGTATTTAGTTATTAGTTGATACCACGTCATTTCAACTAGAAGAAAAGCAGCAAGGAAACATTTCATCTGAAACATTTGTTGTTGCCTACTTCGGAATATTAGCATTAACAAATATTTAGCTCTGGAGGAATTTTTTTTTTTTTTCAGTTTCATCAAAATGAAATGCAAAGTTGCTGTTGTTTTCTACTTTTCAATAATCTCTGAAACTGAGCAAATAAGTGATCTTACCTAGCCTGTATTTGTACTGTTCCTTCCAAGCAGAGAATCAGCTGAATGAAATTCAACACCCATGGATTTTGTGCGGTACCATGAATAAGTTTTACTAGGCCAAGCACAGTCTAGAATCTTCTATACCTACTCTCTTGCCATGTCAGGAAGCTCCACACAGTCTTGTGTTTTAGACATGGGGTCAGCTTCAAGAAAAAGGGCACAGGAGAATTGGGGCAATAGGTGGGGTTTGTGTACAAACTGAAGTTCTTTGAGTCTTGAAGCCAGTTTCCACACATTTTGCCCATTTCTGTTCCTCATTTTAGATGAGGATTGCAATGCCACTTCCCCCATGTCACCTTTATGAAACACACCCTTAGTGCAACTCATCCTTCTCTCACTCTTTAGGCCACATGATTCGGCTACATTTGGGTTGTTTGTGGCTATTCCTGGTTGAGAGGACTAGTGTTGGGTTTTTCTTGATGACATGTGGTCAAAGTTTCCTTGAAAGTAGTACTCAAAATGATAATACCTGGTGTTGATGTAGACATTTAAAATTCATCATAGTTCCTTCACATTTGTTTCCTTGTTGGATCTTCAAAAACAATCGTGTTGGATAATCAGGGATATTTAGGATTTTTCCCATTTTATAGAAGAAATGGGATGATTTAATGATTTACATTAAAATCACATGGAAAGGGGCACCTGAGTGGCTCAGTGAGTTAAGCTGCTGCCTTCGGCTCAGGTCATGATCTCAGGGTCCTGGGATCAAGTCCCGCATCGGGCTCTCTGCTCGGCAGGGAGCCTGCTTCCCTCTCTCTCTCTCTCTCTGCCTGCCTCTCTGCCTACTTGTGATCTGTCTCTGTCAAATAAATAAATAAAATTAAAAAAAAAATCACATGGAAAGAACTAGAACTGAAGCTCCCTTCTTTCCAGCCAGGGGCTCCACCCACTATCCCAACCAGGGGTCCATAAACTGAATCCCAAGTGCCAAGACCAGCCCTGTAAGAGAAGAATGGTTTTTACATATATAAATGATTGTATTTTAAACGGTTTTAAGTACTTACACAATAGCCTTGTTCTCACCTCTTGGCCCACAAAGCCTGCAAAAGTTACTATCTGGCCCTTTAAGAAAATGTTTGCTGAACCCTAGTCATCCTTTCCAGCACCCACCAGTTTTTTATCTTTCCCCCATATTCTACTCTCCCCTCCTGCAACCATAGATTTTTGACTCTGTAAGCAGATAACTTTTTTTCCCTCATGAATTTGGCACAAAATGTATGGGGCTCTATGCATGTAGGAATTTGGCTAATACTATTTGACCATTTAACTTACCCAGACAAACCCAAGTATGCCAGTTATGCCTGGAATCCTGCCTTAATTTGGGGTTAAAGTTAGAAACAGGGATGCGGTGGAAGTGGAAAGGATCTAGCTGCTTTAAGTTTAGTGTTTGATTCCCAGCGTAAAATTGGTTTCAGTCCAACCCGGACCTTCAGCAATGGAGTTTTCTCTTGTATCCTTGTATCCTAAAATAAAGGGGAAATGTGTATCGCATTTAGTTCCCTGCGCCCCATGAGGTAAGTCAGGGAGTTCCTTTTTAGCTCCTCTGTGACTGTTTTTAAATAAAGACAACAGAAGAGACAGTGTTTGCTAGACACGGGTTCTATTTTAAGAGGGTCTTGAAGGTTATTTGAATGACCACATCCGCCATCCATAGACCTTTCTGAAGATGAAATACTCAGACCTAAATCGCCAGGTTTTTTTTGTTAGAGTAGAGCCAGAGCAGCCATTAAAGTAGAGTGTGACTTTGTTAGACTCTCAGAAGCAGGTAGCAATTGACTGGTGACCAGGCTGGTGCAGTCTCCAGGAGTAGATCCAATAACTGCGTTGAGTGTGTGGGTTTTGGACAGAGATCTGAAACACGCAGGTGAAACATGGAATTTTCTTCTGCCTCAGTCTACCTCAGGAGAGGTTTTAGAAATTGTCTCCACGCAGTGGCCATTCCTGGGGGTGGTCATAGGCATGGGTCAAACACTCCTCCTATACTGCTTAGCAAGAGGCAGAGAGACCCAGCAACTCCTGTTCCTGGGAAGGGTTAACTAGGCAACTTCACGGTGAATTAGATTTTAAATCTCCTAGGTAGATGTTTTTTGGGGGGAACAGTGAATTCTCTTTTTCTTCTTTTAAGGCTGATTTACGTATTGCTCCTTTCCTGAATTAAGAAAATATAGCCCAATGTAGAAAATTGGGAAAATATGAAAAAATCTGAAAAAAAAATCCATAATCCTATGAAGAGCTGCCCAGTGGTACTATTTCAGTGCATTTCATTTTAGTTTTATTTTCTGTAAATATGTACAATTTTAACAGTGTTGAGATTATACTATATTTGGTTTCAGTTTTGCTGTTTATTTTAATTACTGGTGTAGTGTGATTTTTTTTCCTGGGCATTTTTAATGAGCATGTTGATGGCATAGTATTCCCTCCCGTAACTATGTAATTATTTCCGTATTCATTCTCCTAGTAGTGACCACATAATTTGTTTTAGTTTGTCCATTTGTTATAACAATGTTGTGATGAATTTTTTAGGAGGGATTTCTGGAAATGGGATTACTAGTTCAAGGGGTTAAACCCTTTTCAGGATCTTGGATAATTTGTAACAACTTATATTCCTTTTAGCTCTCTATGAGAGCTCATTGTCACCAACTTTCATATATTCATTTATTTCTAATCTTTGCCACTCCAGTTGTTTAAAAGAATATCTTAATGTTTTGATTAAATTTAATTTTTCCATGGACTTATTAACCAGTTGTATTACCTTTGAAAGCTATGGGTTCACGCTTTTGCCCTTTTTTGGGAGGATATTCATTTCTTTTTCTTACTGATTTCAGTGGTATCTTAAAACCATCAGATAGTAATATTTTAAAATTATTTTACCACAGAGAGTGAAGAAAACCAAATGGAAGCATTCAGAATTAGGAATTTGTGGAGGCTGTGGTTTTACAGGAAAGATTTAAATAAATGTAAATGTTCTTCTTAAAAGCTTTGGGGTATGGTATGAAGATTAGGGCAACCCCCACTGCAGGAAAAAGGCTTTGGTTCTCCTCCCTTCCATTTGGGTATGACTGCTTTTCATATTGGGAAGGTGTTTGCTTCTTAGTCTTTGCATCCTAGTTAAAATTTAAATTAGAAGCTCCTAGTTTTGTTATATTTGAACATATAACCAAAATGCAGCCTTGGTGTTGCAAGAGACAGATTTCTCTTTGTGACCATACTTTCTGTGGCTTCCCAAATTGAAGCAATTGAAACATTGTTTTGGAATAAAAGATTATGTAAGAAAGCCCACCACTCAGATTTTAAAATGTTAACATTTAAAAAAAATTTTTTAAAGATTATTTATTTATTTATTTGACAGGCAGAGATCACAAGTAAGCAGAGAGGCAGGTGGAGAGAGAGAGAGAGAGGTGGAAGCAGGCTCCCTGCTGAGCAGAGAGCCCGATGTGGGGCTCTATTCCAGGACCCTGGGATCATGACCTGAGCCGAAGGCAGAGGCTTTAACCCACTGAGCCACCCAGGCACCCCTAAAATGTTAACATTTTGCCTTAATTGTTTCAGACCACTTTTTTCTTTTCTGGTTTTGTTTCCTTGTAAAATAAGAGGCCACAGCCCACTAATCCCATTCTGCCCCTAAATCCTGAAGTTAATGTGTTTTGTTTCTGACCATGTTTTGCTTTAACTGCTTATGGAGGTTTGTCCCAGGATCCTTTATTCTGTGTTTTACCATGTTACACTAAGCAGCAATTTCAGTAACTTCTTTCCCTTCACTTAACATCATTTTCAAGATAGCGTCATTTTTTTAAAAATAGGAAAGTATACATTTTCAAATGCTTTATATGTCAAGGAATATCTAGTGGGGCAGATATGGTGAAATAGACTAAGTTGAACAGAGAACAGTGGGGTGCCACAGAACCAGAAATCAAAGAAAGTATCTAGGAAATTCCTATTCTGTTGGGTTACTGTGGGGGGTACACAAAGTCATAAACCTCTGCCCTCATTGAGTTTTATTTTAATTCAAGTAAAAGAAAAGTAAAACTTAACTCATGACAAGTTATAACAGAGTGCCAAATTATTGTTAAATAGCAGTACAAGGAAACTTTTTTTTTTTTTAAAGATTTTATTTATTTATTTCACAGAGAGAGATCACAAGTAGGCAGAGAGAGACAGGCAGAGAGAGAGATAGAGGAGGAAGCAGGTTCTCTGCTGAGCAGAGAGCCCGATGCGGGACTCGATCCCAGGACCCCGAGATCATGACCTGAGCTGAAGGCAGAGGCTTAACCCACTGAGCCACCCAGGTGCCCCAAGAAAACTTTTTAAATGTCACAAAGTAATATATATTTCAATGTCAAGAGATGAACTGAGTTTTCTAACACTTAAAAGCCAGAGTGGAAATATATTTGTTAGTAGAACACTAAACATTTTCTGGAAAAAGGGGAAAAAAAAAAAAGGCTATCATTCATGGTATTGAAGTTCTCCTCAAATATTTACTGACAACCCACTCCGGATAAGGCATCACATTAGGCGTTAAGTATAGCTTGAAGGTCTGGAGTTAGAATGGGTTCCAACCCCTAGGTCCAGGGCACTGGTGCTCCATGATGAATCAAATTTGGTTTATATGTTTACTCCTTCGGAAGGGGTAAGGTGAGGGTACTTGGCTAAGCTACTGTGACACACTAAATGGTATATGTTTCAAAGATCCACGATGCTAATAGATGGGAGACCATGGTTTATACACTGACCCAAAAGATATGGTGGACATGGTGATACAGGCCTAGAGGGAATGGGGAAGAAAAAGTCAGCCATCTTCACATTTCTAGGCGACTTTCAGGTTCCATCTCTTCTGAGGTTTCTCATGATTGCTTCCTAAGCTATCCTTTAGAAATAGCCTACTTTAGACCTTTGTCTGTGGTCTTTGGTCTAATTTAATTAATACAGCTTTATACAGATTTAGAGGTTGGTCCATTTGGTGTGCATGAGCAAGGCATCCTACATTCATAAAAAGGAGGTTTGGGGGTTCTCTTACAAACCATTGAGATGTTTCCATGAACAAATAAGATGCTCAGTATATACTTACTGATTCAATTATTTAGTGACACTAGCCCTCCCAGCCTTACCCAGGAGCATTGGGGGATGGAGGGAGGGGGCAGAAACTAGAAGGGAAGAGCTAACATCTGCTGTAAAATCTGAGCATAAAACTTCCCAAACAGAAGAAGCCAATTTATATCAATAGGCTTAAGAACTCACAAAATAAATTCTACTCTCTGAAGAGAGGACTCATTTTCTCTGTCCCGAAAGTAAGCCTCATTATACTAGGGGAAGGGTATTCACCAGTGGATTTTTAGAGTTGTTTTTTTATTTTTTTAATGACATTTTAATCTTGGATTTATTATTCATTGTGTAAACCATTTATATAGTTCTCAATCAGCTGCCATCATTTTTGATGACTTGTACTAATGGAAGGAAGCAGTCGTGGAGAAAATCCAAAGCAATTGACAACCCCAGTGCTGTTAATGTTTGCTTGTGAAATAGAACATCTGGTTTTCAACTGCAGATGGGTTTGGATTCATGGGCTGTCTGCTCAGGAGGGCCCTGCTTCTGACTTAACGCACTCCTGTCACTGCCTTGAGATTTTAATCATTTTTAAACAAAGGAGCTCCACATTTTTCATTTTGCACTGGGCCCTGCAAATTATGTAGCTTGTCCTGGTTTCAGATTGGCTTTTCTTGGATCCACTCTAACATGCCTCTGCATCCCAGACAACTGACAAAAGGAGACTTCCCAGAGGCTGGCTGGGTGGCTGACATCCAACCTGTGGCTTCCTTTTGTCTGATATCCATATGGTTAATGGAGAGGTAACTGACATATGATGACAATCTGTCAAACACCAAGAGCAGGTAACGTTAGAACTTAAAGATCATAGAGACCAAACTTGTCCTCTTGTAGAAAAACTAGAAAGTGATGGGGAAATCCACTCTTTAATATACTGTTCTAATAAATGTATGACCAAGAAAGGTGTTCTAGCAATCCAACATGAATTTTAAGTCCTGCTCTTGGCCAGTGGAAGAGAATAGGTATGAGTGAGTTTTGTGGGTGAAATATGATGGACAAGCTGAGAGAATTTGTCCTGAGGAAACTTTGATGAAGAGGGAGCTGTAGGGAAAGCAGAAAGTAGAAGAAGTCTGTGAGCTTCCTGAAGTGTCCTAGGCCCTCTCCCTGCAGAGAAGCCTTGCCTCCCTCAAAGATCTGCCTTATCCTGACTTCCCTGCCCCCATTTCTGAGCTGCACTGGGAGCCAAGGGTCCTTGGGGGTACCCTGACTACCTAACAAGAGCTGTTAATCTCCTCTCCCATATCAAATCAGCCTTTGAAATAGTTCATCCTTTCTACATGACCTCATGAAGAGTTGTCTGGGAATCATAGGGGCCATCCCACATGTCTGTAATGACAGTGATAATGTCACTCTATGTCTTAGAGTCAGGCAGTATAGGCCTCAATATTTATGCATTTACTCATGCAACAGTTACTTAAATTAGCACTGTAAAGCTATACTGAACTCTCATGGATACACAGCATATCATTTCCTAGAGCCGTTGTCACAGATTACCTACCATAAAGTAGGTAACAATAGAAATTTATTCTGTCATGTTTCTGGAGGCTAGAAGTCTGAAATCAAGGTGTCCTCAGGGTCTTGCTCCCTTGGAAAGCCGTAGGGAAAAATCGATTCCACGTCTCTTTCCTAACTCCTGGTAGTTGCCAACAACCCTTGGTTTGTTATTGCTCCAATCTATACTGTTGTCTTCACATGGCATTCTGCTCTCCTGTGATTTCACATGCCTTCCTATAAGGACAGGAGCCATTGGATCCAGGGCCGCCTTCATCCAATATGCCTTCATCTTAGTTCAGATAATTACGTCCTCAAAGGCCATATTGCAGATAAAGCCATTCTCTGAGCGTCTGGGTGGACATGAATGGGGGTGGGGGGGGCACGGTTCATCTCCGTACATACAGATTTTTGAAAAGATGAATTTACTGCTCTAAAGTTGCTTGCTATCCTGAGTGGGAAAAGAGAAATGCAAATATATGGTCTATAGATACAAAGTGATAAGGCCTGTTAGAACTGTATGGGTCAAATGCTGTGGAAGTCCAGAGAAGGGGAGATCATTTCTGAAGGATATGATCAGGCCAAGCTCTATAGTTATTGCATTTTAAATGATAAGTAGGACTAAGACATGTGGAGATAATGTCCTGGGAGTTTGGGAAAGAACATGAACCAGGGCAGGGAGGTAAGAATCATGGGGGCACATACAACTTAGGAGTTATTCAGGTGGGCTGGAAAAATAGAACATGTGATGATGAACAATATCCAGAAAAGTCAGCTGGAGCAGATTGTGGGAATCACAAATGCTTAAGCCTAAACATTAGAACTTCGTTCAGCATGTAATGAAGAGTCACTTTTTTTTTTTTTTAAGGAGGTGATAGACTGGGCTTGATCCTTGAAGTAGAATCAGTATGGCAGAGGTGTATAGGACGCATTCATTCATTCATTTCTGCAGCACTTATTTATCATCTGCTGGACTCTGAGGCTTATAGGAGATCTGAGAATATGCTGGTCAGTTACAATAATGTTTCCTAGCCACTAGAAGCTTCTTGTCCGATAGAGAAGACAGAGAACTGGATGATAGATACTGAGTATTGTGATGAAACAGGGTAAAGCTGAGATGGGGGGACAGGTGGCAAAGAAGGCCCTAAGGGTGCCCCAGGCAACACGTTTGAAGGTCCGGAAGCCAGGGCCATTATAAGAACTTAGGAGAACTTCCCTGCAGGATTAAGGGTGGTGGGTTGGGATGGCCAGTCCAGTGGGGGTAGAAGTGGGGGGAAGAGGTCAGAAATGAAGTTAGAGAGAGACAGGAGAAGGTATAAACTCTAACCTAAGGGCAATGACTTAGTGAGAATTGCATTTTAGATAAACTCCCAGGGGCTGTTTTGTAGAGAAGAGATTAGAAATTAGTGATCAGGGAGAGGGACATTTCAGGCCTAGTCTATAGCAGTGGCAAGGGGAGTGGACAGAAGAAACCAGGTTTAAGAGCTATTTAGGAAACATAATTATTGGACTCCAGATGGATTGGATGCAGATTTGAGAAAGAAAAGGTGCCACAGGTGCCCATGACACGAAGGCAACCAAATCAGTGATTCAGTGAGTTAGAGATCAGTGGAGGAAGTGGAATGTGTGTGTGAGGTTGAGATGGTGAATTTGGTTTAAGTGAATTTGAGGTTCTTGGGAGATACTTAGGAGAAGATATCCATCCAGAGTATATTTATATCTCTTAAAGAGATACAAATTAGCATTTATCAAACTATCTGGGCTCCGATAACAGTGTCAAAGCCATCAGCATATTAATAGTAATTGAGTGTGAGTAGAATCAGAATAGAAGAAGGCCTAGCCAGAACAATATGAGCATAAACAGTTAAGGAATGGGCAGGCCACTGGCTCCAAGGGATGTGGCTAAGAAAGTAGGATGAAAACCAGAATAGAATGGAGTCCAAGGGAAAACAATGTTTCAAGAAGGGAATTGTTAAAATTTTTGTATTGCAGCTGAGAGGTCAAGTGAGACAAGGGCTGAACATTGTCCATTGGATTTAGGGACTAAGCAGTGTTGGCGCCCTGAGAGGACACTGGAGGCCATCATCTGGCCCATAAGATGTGCTGACCTGGAAAAGGAGAATGAAGACAGAAATAAATGAGATGATTAATAGGCAAGCAATCTCAAGCTTGGGTAACAGGAATGATGGTGATGTTATTGACAGAAAAAGGGACACAAATGGAGAAGTTATTTATGTGTTGGAAAGGGGAGATGATGAGCTCCATTACTTGCAGTGAAAGCTTCCTGAGGAGATCTGCTTGTTCAAGCAGGCCTAAGACAGATGTTCTCACACATATTCCCTTGGAGACCTATGCAAGAGCTTCCCTGGGGTTTTGATAAGAAATGGGCCTGCTGAGTCATACTTGGGTATAAGGATATTTAAGCCAATTGGGTAGCTCTTCAGAAGCACTCTCCCATTTTATGCTCCAACCAGCAGTGTATGATGGTCCATATAATTTCACTTTCTAATGTTTACCAGTCTCCTATGGGTAATGTTGTATCTCACTGTTGTTTTCGAATACTTTTTTTTTTTTTAAGATTTTTAAAATTTTGTTTATTTGACAGAGAGAGAAATCGCAAGTAGGCACAGAGGCAGGTAGAGAGAGGGGGGAGGCAGGCTCCCCGCTGAGCAGAGAGCCCTATTCAGGGCTCCATCCCAGGACTCTGAGACCATGACCTGAGCTGAAGGCAGAGGCTTAACCTACTGAGCCACCCAGGCGCCCCTCAAATACATTTTACCTATTGCTAGTAAGACTGTATCTTCATACATATATAAACATTCAGCTATTTTCCCTCCTTGAATTGCCTAGTCATATGCTTTGTCCATTTTTCTCCCCCTGCTGGTTTCCCTTCATTTTCCCATTGTTCATTTGTTCAATGTTAATTTTTGATATTAAATCTGCATTTGTTTTAGACCACTGGTTCTCATTTATTAGAAATCCATAAATTTGGGGCACCTGGATGGCTCAGTCATTAAGCATCTGCCCTCAGCTCAGGTCATGATCCCAGGACCCTGGGGTCAAGCCCCACATTGGGCTCCCTGTGCAGTGGGAAGCCTGCTTCTCCCTCTCCCACTCCCCCTGCTTGTGTTCCCTCTCTCGCTCTCTGTCTCACTGTCAAATAAATATTAAAAAAAAAAAAAAAAAGGAATCCATAAATTTGATGTTGTCGTACCCTCAATATTTTTACTATTTAATTTCTTTTCCCTACCTCCTTTCAACGTCACAGATATTTTCTCTTTCCTTTTCTTCTTCTAGGTTATAGTTTTTATCTTTTATTCTATACTCTTAATCCTCCTGGAAGTCCCTTTTGAATATGATGTGACACAGGAATCCACCTGATTTTTCTCTCTCTGGTGAATCAGTTTCCCCAAACAACTTAGTCAACAGTACAGTCACTGGTTACTTGTTTTTTCTTACAATGTATCCCATTTGGGCCAGTTCTATGTCATGTCTTTGTTTTATATCTTGATATACTTAGAATGAGTTCCACATTTTTTGTTCTACTTACACTTTGATATAAATGAAAGTATAATTTTGTTCATCTTTCAAAAACCCTGACTTAATTTTGATTGAAATTATAGTGAATTTTCAGACCCATTTTAGAACAATTCATACCTTTACAATACTAAATTGTTAAGTCCATGAATAGGATATATCCCTTTCTTGTTCAGATCTACTTTGCATCCTTTAATATACTTTAGAACTTGTTTCTATTAGGGTCTTGTGTCCTTTGTGTTAGATTTATTACTTGATACTTTTTAGTTTGGGATGTTATTGTGAATGGCATCTTGTTTTGCAATGGAGTTTCTAGTTGGTTATTGTTGGTAGAGAAAGCTATTGATTTTTTTTAGTTGATCTTATATCTGGCACAGTGCTGAACATTTTTATTAGTTCTAATAGTTTATCTGTGGTTCTGTTGAGCTTTCCATTATAGATAATCATATCAACCAGAACAAATGACAATGTATCAGTGTAACTTTCCAGTACTCACAGTCCTTATAATTGGTTTCTTGTATGAGCTAGTCTCCATGGTGTATAAACACAAAATATTTTTGTTTTTCGTATTAGTTGTCCCCCCAAACCCACTGTAGTAGATTGAGTTGTGGCCCCTGAAAGATATGTCCAGGTCCCAACTTCAGGACCAGTGAATGTGACCACATTTGGAAATAGGGTCTTTGCAAATGTAATTAAGGATCTTGAGATGATATTACCCTGAATTTAGGGTGGGCCCTTTTTCTTTCAAGTTTTTATTTAAATTCTAGTTAGTTAACATAATGTAATATTAGTTTCAGGAGTTAGGGTGCATGCATCTTAAATCCAAAAACTGATGTCTTTATAAGAGAAAGTTGAGGGAGATTTGAGACATATGGAGACGGAGCAGAAGAGTCATGAAGATAGAGAAGAGAATGATGTATCCACAAACCAAGAAACTGCCTTACCCAATAGAATCCAGGGGAAAGGCATGGAACAAATTCAGCCTCAAAGCGTTCAAGAAGGAACCAACACTATTGACACCTTTATTTCAGACTTCTGGTTTCTAGCACTGTGGGAGACTAAATTTCTGTTGTTTTAACCCACCAAGTTTGTGGTAATGTGTTACAGTAGCTCTGGGAAACCAACGTACCCACTGGTGGGCTTAAACTTTCCTGATCCTGGTTGAATTTTGGGAAAATGCCATAGCTTTTCCAGCCACTCCATTTCTGTCATCCTTGCTATTCTAACGCCTTGAGTTAGATGTTTAAGTCCTCAATTTTTAGACTTTATCTTTACTAATATACACATTTAAAGTCATAATTTTTCCCCAAGGAGTTCTTTCTGCATTCTGCAAAATATATACACTATATATATACTATGTTTAAATACACTTATATACACTATATATAAATGTATGTACTGCGCATGTTGGTATATAATATTATCATTGATTCTAAATATTTTCTAACTTCCATTATGGTTTCTCTTTTGAGCCATGAAATATTTAGAAATGGGTTTTTGTCTCTAAGAATAAGACTTTGATCTGTTAATGCTGTTGTTGTATCCTATTGTTACCAGTATTTGTTTATGGTCTTAGCACAGGGCCTAATTTTATTGTTAGCCTCTTGGGTAGCCGTGGTCCCAGTGTCATGTGTGGGAAAGTTGTTCCTATCTACACCGATTCTGCAGTATTGCCTCTGTCACATATCTAGAGTTATACATTTTCATATCTGCTTCTAGACCATTCCGTTCTATTGGGCCGTTTATCTCATGTCCACTAATACCACACTGTTCTAACTGATACAGGTTTATACACACTGTGGTGGGACAAGTCTTTTCTCTTCCCAGTCTTAGTTTGGTTTTAATTACTCTTCTAAATTTCAGCTAATAAAACCCCTGTTGGTTAGGACTTTTGTTGACGTTGCCTGTTATCTATGGATTCACCAGGAGGTAACTGATACTATTTCACTCTTGAGACTTTTTTTTTTTTTTTTAAAGATTTTATTTATTTATTTGACAGATAGAGATCACAAGTAGGCAGAGAGGCAGGCAGAGAGAGAGAGGAGGAGGCAGGCTCCCCGCCGAGCAGAGAGCCCGATGCGGGGCTCGATTCCAGGACACTGGGACCATGACCTGAGCCGAAGGCAGAGGCTTTAACCCACTGAGCCACCCAGGTGCCCCGAGACTTTTTTTTTTTTAAAGATTTTATTTATTTGTCAGAGAGAGAGTGAGAAAGAGTGCACAAGCAGGGGGAATGGCAGAGGCAGAGGGAGAAGCAGGCTCGTAGCTGAGCAAGGAACCCAATATGGGACTCCATCCCAGGACCCTGGGATCATGACCTGAGCCGAAGGCAGATGTTTAACTGATTAAGCCACCCAGGTGTCCCACTCTTGAGACTTTTCATTAATGAATGTGGCATGGTTCCCCATTTATTTAGATCTTTTAAAATTATTCCAATAAATGTTTAGATTTATTAATAGGCACATTTTGTGGTTATGTTATTGCAAATAATAACTTCTTAAAATTTAATTTTTCAACTTATAGTTAAATTATTTAGAAATGCAATTGCTTATTGCATGTTGATTCAATGTTGCTAAATCCTCCTGATAATTTATCTTTAGAATTCCTTTTAATTTTTTACCTTCACAGTCATCTTATTTGAATAATTTTATTTCAGCCTCTCCAATCATACCTTTTATTTCTCTTCTTGCACTCTCTGTGACCTCCACTAGAATGTGAATAGGAGCGGTGGGAGTGGGCATCCTTTCTTAGTCTCCATTTCAAATAGAAGGCTTTCAGTATTTCACTATTAATAAGATGTTTGCCAGAATAAACCCCCTTTATCAGGCAAAGGGTATATAATTCTATTTCTATTTTGCTAAAAGTTTTCATATTGAATTGATGTTGAATTTCATCAAATCCTTTTTTTGGATCTATTGAGTAAATCATACTTTTCTCTTTAATCTGTTAATGTAGTGATTTATAGTAATTAATTTTCTAACCTTAAATAAACTTTTCATCTCTGGGATCAGTCCTACTTGGGCATGGCATATTATCATTTTTATATATTAGAGGTTTGGATTTATTAGTAGTTTAGTTAGAATTTTGTATCTCTTTATTTTTATGTAATATTTTCTGTAATTTTTCTGCCTTATAAGGTCCTGGTCAGAGTTTGGTATTGAGTTTTGTTAGCCTTATAAAATTAATTTATTGTTAGCCTCATAAATTTGTTAGCCTCATGAATTAATTAAAATATTTGTTCCCTGATCAGGGAAAATAAATTAGTGAACCACTGAAGGCCTTAGTTTTCTATGTGGGTGGATTTTTGATTACTGATTCAGTTGTTAATATTCGTGTTCATAAACAATTCAGATGTTTATGTTTAAGGGTACCTGGGTGACTAGTCTGTTAAGTGTCTGATTCTTTATCTCAGCTCAGGTCTTGGTCTCAGGGTCATGAGTTCAAACCCTATGTTGGGCTCCATGCTGGGTATGGAGCCTACTTGAAAAAAACTAAATAAATAAAAAATAAAAATGTTTGCGTTTAAACATTATGTTTTGGTAAGTTTGATTTTTCTAAGAATTTGTCAGTTTATCTAAATTTTCAAATTTATTGATATAAGGTTGGTCTTGCTTTCCTCTTATATTCTTATATCTGTACAATCTATAAGTAATCTCTCTTTTCATTACTAATGCTGCTTTTCTGTCTTTTCTGTTTTTTTTTCCTCTGTCCACAAGTGGTTTACTGGTTTTATTAATTATTTCAAAAATTAAAAATTGGTGTTTTGTTGAATCATTTCACTGCACATTTATTTTCAGTTTCCATATGTTGCTCCTACTCATTTTTACTGCTTTCCTCCTTTCTATTTTTTGCTTAAATAAACCCTTTTATTGTGGAACACTTCAAACATAGGAAAAAGTAGAAGAGTAAAATGAATCATCATGTACTCATCATTTAACCTCAACAGTTATTGATACACAATCATTCTTGTTTTATCTATACCCCTACCCACTTTCCCCCTGCCCTTAGATTATTTTGTAGGGCATATTTCCAGCCCACATAGCATTTTCTCCATAAATATTTTAGTGTATTTCTCTAAATAATGAGACAAAGTTGTTTATGATTTCTTAAAAATTTTTTATAGCAAATTTCAAATATATACAAAAAGTAAGAAATACAGTTAGCTCTTGAACGACAGAAGTTTGAACTGCATGTGTCCACTTTTATGTGGATTTTTTTCTATAAATGCAATATAGTACTGTAAGTGTATTTTCTCTTCCTTATGATTTTCTTAACATTTTCTCTAGCTTATTGTATTGTAAGAATGCAGTATATATTACATATAATATGAAAAATATGTTAATCAATTGTTTATCTTATCGGTAAGAGTACTGGTCCACAGTAGGGTATTAGTAGTTAAGTTCTGGGGAGTCAAAAGTTACATGGGGATTTTTGACTATGTGGAGGGTTAACACTCCCGACCCTGACATTGTTCAAGGGTCAACTGTAGTTCAGTGGGCTTAATATACATAGCATCCAGCTTTGAGCAACTATCACTGCATGATATCTTATTTCCTCTGTATCCCTTCTGTTCCCCTTCTCCACATTTTTTAGACAAAATATTTACCTAAGGAAATATCTATACATATCTTTCCATTTGCAACTATCTTAATATATCTGTAAAAGCTAAGGACTTCTTTACAAAATGTGGACATCACACCATTTTCATATCTAATAATTAACAGTAATTCCTTAATATCATCAAATATTTAGTGTTCATTTTTCTAATTGTCTCATTTTTTTCACCCTTTCCTTGAATCAAGATTAAGTTTATACATTTCGTTCATCAATATGTATCTTAACACTTTTTTAATCTATAGATTCCCCTTCTCTCTCTCCTTTACTTTCTAATTTTTGCTTTGTTTTGTTTTATTTTTAAGTTGATTGATTAAAGAAACCAAATCATTAATCCTGTAGATTTTCCCACAATTTGGATTTTGCCCTTTGTATCCCCTTGTTATTATTTAATACGTTTTGTTCCCTTATTTGGTGTAAATTTTTAGTTAGATCTACAGGCTTAATTAGATGCTGGCTTGATTTTTTTTTCTTTTCATAAAATCTTTATAGGGGTGAGATATACTTCTATAAGGAGACACAGTATCTAATTTTTTTGTTTTGATATTACAGCTATTGATGATTATTGTCTTTATTAATTTATCAGAGGTTTCAAAATGGGGATATTCTGTCATTTACGTTCTACTTATTAGCTGGAACATTTCTTAGAGCAAAATAACCGCTTAAGCAAATATTTGATTATGGGTAAAATTTATATAGGAAATGCAGGGCAAATATTTGATTCTTTCCCTTTATTTAACAGTTTTCAAATAAGGGTTGGTTTTCTAAAATAATGATGACTAATGTCATCAAAAAGTATGTTTATGGGGGGAGGAGTCAAGATGGCGGAGAAGTAGCAGGCTGAGACTACTTCAGGTAGCGGGAGATCAGCTCCTACCAATGGGAGATCGAAGAGAAGAAGAACAGCAACTCTAGAAACAGAAAATCAACCACTTTCTGGAACGTAGGACTGGCGGAGAAGTGAATCCAAAGCGACGGGAAGATAGACCGCGGGGGGAGGGGCCGGCTCCCGGCAAGCGGCGGAGCAACGGAGCACAAAATCAGGACTTTTAAAAGTCTGTTCCGCTGAGGGACATCGCTCCAGAGGCTTAACCGGGGTGAAGCCCACGCAGGGTCAGCGTGGCCTCAGGTCCCGCAAAGTCACAGAAGGATCGGGGGTGTCTGAGGGTCGCAGAGCTTACAGGTATTAGAACGGGGAAGCCGGCTACAGAGACAGAGCCGAGGAGTGAGCTCTAAGCTCGGGGTTACCTTGAACCGGTCGCAGGCTCGGTCAGCTCGGAGCGCGGCCGGAGACCAGG
Organism: Enhydra lutris kenyoni; assembly: GCF_002288905.1. NCBI lineage: Eukaryota > Metazoa > Chordata > Mammalia > Carnivora > Mustelidae > Enhydra > Enhydra lutris. The sequence continues at coordinate 7,291,753 of NW_019154114.1, forward strand.
GTGACGGGAGTAATTGGGCGCTGTTCTCTGAGGGCGCACTGAGGAGTGGGACCCCAGGCTCTCGGCTCCTCCTGGCCGGAGACTGGGAGGCCGCCATCTTCATTCCCGCCCTCCGGAACTCTACGGAAAGCGCTCAGGGAACAAAAGCTCCCGAAAGCAAACCCGATCAGATTACTCAGCCCGGCCCCTGGTAAGGGCGGTGCAACTCCGCCTGGGGCAAAGACACTTGAGAATCACTACAACAGGCCCCTCCCCCAGAAGATCAACAAGAAACCCAGCCAGGACCAAGTTCACCTACCAAGGAGTGCAGTTTCAATACCAAGGAGAGCAGCGGAATTCCAGAGAAGGAGAAAGCAAAGCATGGAACTCATGGCTTTCTCTCCATGATTCTTTAGCCTTGCAGTTAATTTAATTTTTTTTT
>NW_019154114.1:7292273-7293373 GCF_002288905.1 Enhydra lutris kenyoni
TTTTTCTTTATTGGTTTTCTTTTTTTAATTGTTTCTTTTTTTTCTTTTTTTTCTTTTTTCTTTCTTTCTTTCTTTTTTTTTTTTCTTTCTGAACCCCTTTTTATCCCCTTTCTCCCCCCTCACGATTTGGGATCTTTTCTGATTTGGCTAAAGCATATTTTCCTGGGGTTGTTGCCACCCTTTTAGTATTTTACTTGCTCCTTCAAATACTCTTATCTGGACAAAATGACAAGGCAGAAAAATTCACCACAAAAAAAAGAACAAGAGGCAGTACCAAAGGCTAGGGACCTAATCAATACAGACATTGGTAATATGTCAGATCCAGAGTTCAGAATGACGATTCTCAAGGTTCTAGCCGGGCTCAAAAAAGGCACAGAAGATATTAGAGAAACCCTCTCAGGAGATATAAAAGCCCTTTCTGGAGAAATAAAAGAACTAAAATCTAACCAAGTTGAAATGAAAAAAGCTATTAATGAGGTGCAATAAAAAATGGAGGCTCTGACTGCTAGGATAAATGAGGCAGAAGAAAGAATTAGCGATATAGAAGACCAAATGACAGAGAATAAAGAAGCTGAGCAAAAGAGGGACAAACAGCTACTGGACCACGAGGGGAGAATTCGAGAGATAAGTGACACCATAAGACGAAACAATATTAGAATAATTGGGATTCCAGAAGAATAGGAAACAGAGAAGGGAGCAGAAGGTATATTGGAGAGAATTATTGGAGAGAATTTCCCCAATATGGCAAAGGGAACAAGCATCAAAATCCAGGAGGTTCAGAGAACCCCCCTCAAAATCAATAAGAATAGGTCCACACCCCGTCACCTAATAGTAAAATTTACAAGTCTTAGTGACAAAGAGAAGATCCTGAAAGCAGCCCGGGACAAGAAGTCTGTAACGTACAATGGTAAAAATATTAGATTGGCAGCAGATTTATCCACAGAGACCTGGCAGGCCAGAAAGAGCTGGCATGATATATTCAGAGTACTAAACGAGAAAAACATGCAGCCAAGAATACTATATCCAGCTAGGCTATCATTGAAAATAGAAGGAGAGATTAAAAGCTTCCAGGACAAACAAAAACTGAAAGAATTTGCAAA